>NC_084600.1:34598649-34806149 GCF_033807715.1 Cololabis saira
CCGTGGCCACCCTTGGCCACCCCCTGGTGACGCCACTGCTGCCGAGGCCACCAGGTGGGCCATGACTTTTACAGGTCTCCAGCAGGTTTTGCTTGTCACTGTCACAGAACGAGTGCGTTCCTACCAGGACAATTTTGCAAATAGACCACTTTCACCTCGTGTCATATGTTTGAGTTTTCCTTTGGCAGGTTTAGAAAAAATGTCGAAAACAGAGACGTAGGTAGCTGGAGCGGTGTCTAAGTGGGTCGCCCGAGAGTTGAGCAGGCGAGGGGGAAACCCGGAGACGATCCCTGCGTGCAGACTTTGAAGGCAGGCAGACATAGCTGGAGGAAGTCGGTCATGCACTTAGCGCCGCTCATCAGAGGCATAGATATAAAGAAAATGAGGTAAATCTAGACAGATGGGAAGAGATGGGGGAGGGAGGGGGGACTACAGGGACTCAATAATGTACTTCAAGTTACTCTGCAGACTACACACGTCCCTATTATCGTAAAGCATGGAAGTCGGTAAAGAGAAGGAAAAATGGTCACGCTGGAACGGAAACCGTCAGAGGCAGACTGTATTTTCTCTCTCGTTTTCTTTTTTTTTTTTTGGCGGCATAAACGTCAGCGTAGTTTTGTGTGTGCAGGGCAGGTGGTGAGGCCGAGGCTGAGGAGGGAATCACCCCGTCAGCCACATAAATCTCTGCTCCCCAGTCGAGGGTGTAGCGCGCCCCCTCTTTTGGCTTTACTGCGTAAATCTGGCAGCCTGCTTAGACTCCTTCAGACTTTCATGGAGTTGTGACGGGTTTATGTCGAATATACAACACTCAAACAAACGTGAATGTATGATCAGATAAAAACAGACGAGCTGACGGTAAAATCACGGTCCAGCGTGCGTCTGAGCAGCTTGCACGGTGCAGATTGATCAGTTGTTGATGGGAGGGAAGGAGGCCCCTTCCTCTGACATATATATCACCTCATTTGATGTTTTAAAAATGGCCGTAAAGGATCTCCAAACACTCCTGTCAGCGTTTAATAGCGATTAGATGTTTGTTGGCTCTGAATGTTGCGTTAAATGATTGACGTTCTGCTCATACTCATGAAATCTGTTGCGAACACCCCCTGGCCCGTGGTTTGACAACATTTGTTATATTTGCTCTTGTGTGATCCAGGAGACACAAGGACACACTCAAACCTCTCCGCTGTATCTCCGGGATGTCAGGGTTTGACACTTCCCCCCAGTTTTTGAGTTTCAGGCCCCGTTTACACGTAGCCGGGTATTTACAAAAACGGATATTTCCCCCCCCCTACGTTTTGAAAAATTCCATCGTTTACACGAGATCATTTTCAAAATCTCTTCGTTTACACGAATCCGCATAAATACGCTGTTAACATCATGCCAGCCAATCAGAATCCTGGAAAAAACATCAACAAATGACACGTGTAACTTCCAGTTAAGGCTGATTTATGGTTCCGCGTTACACCAACGCAGAGCCTACGGCGTAGGGTACGCGGCGACGCACACCGTACAGCGCGCATCGCTGCGTACCCTGCGCCGTAGGCTCTGCGTCGATTTAACGCGGGATCATAATTCAGGCTTTACTTCCAAGACGGAACGAGAGTCTTTCGTTTGGAGTGACAGAGAAGTGGAGTTACTTTTAAGTGTGACTTTAGAATATAAAACAGGTAAAATACAAGAAAATATTGACGGTGGCCAAACAAATTGTAAACACAGGTCGCACTCATGACGCTGGTGACGTTTCTGTTGCATAATGTGACGTTCTGAAGCCTAAATCTCCGTTTCCCTCTGTTTAGACGCGAACGTGAAAACGGAGCTTTTGAAAATCTCCACTTTGGCCGGAGTTTTCAGAAATTATCGTTTTTGGTGACTTTGAGCTCCGTTTTCGTGTAAACGAACGGCCAAAACGCATGAAAACGCCTACGTTTTTGCTCCGTGTAAACGGGGCCTCAGTTCTGTCCCTCCTGTGTCCCATCTGCCCTGATTGTCTGCACCTGTGTCTCGTTATCCCCTGTGTATATCTGGTCTTGTCATTCCCCTTCTCCCTGTTTTTTGAATCCCTGTTTTGTGATCCTGCTTAGCAGCGCTTTGGTTTTTGGTTTCTTTAAAATAAAACCTGCTTTTTTGCAACTCCTGCTCTCCTGCGTTTGGGTCATCAACAAACACCAACCGTGACACAGGAGTGTTTGAAAACCTACACAGGAGTTAATTTCTGATGCCGAAGGAAAAAAAGTGTTTGTTGTTTTGTTTTGTTTTTTGCTGGAAAGTAAAAGTAACCTTCTGGATCAAACTGGATTATAACACAAGCCTTTATTTTTTTTCTTTTTAAACATATTTTTCAGTTCTGATTTTAGAAATAGAAAAGATAAAGTGACAAATAAACAAAATGCTATGTGCTTTCTGTTTATTTATGGTTTAATTTTGTTTGTCAAAAATGATTATGAATAAAAAATACCTCCAAAATAAAAAAAAGGACAAGTTAAATTCCCTCTTGACTTGCAGGAGAAATCTCTCCGCATGTGAGGAAACCAAACAACTGTATCGTCCTTAAGTTCCCAGCGAGTCTAAATCCCTAATGTGTGATGGTGATCAAGTGGGTTTACTCTGGCGGGGGGCCCAGCGGCCAATCTGACAGATTGGTGCCATCAGTGCATCTTTTCATTCACACTTGTGAACGTTGTGAACATCTTCTCACTCATTTTTTCTCTCCCCTCTCTGCCACCCCCCCCCCCCCCCCCCCCCCCTTCCACACTCCCTTCCTCTCTCCTCGCCTGCCTTCCTCCTCCCTGACAGATGGAGAGCGAAAAGAAGAGGAGGAAATACTCCACGAGCAGCAACGACTCCGACACCACCGACAGTAAGTTGGACAGACTCGGGGAGTGTGCGTGCGCGTGTGTGTGTGTGTGTGTGTATGTGTGTGTGTGTGTGCATGTGTGCTCACATGGAGCGAAGTGAGTTCCCGCGCTGACGTCGTATTGCGCCTCAGACGCTCCTGTTTCTTTTGTTAAGACGTCACCTCCAGACTTTGGCCTCTCCGAGCTGCTTTGCTCACTTGTCTAGGTTTTGACTTTTTCCTAAAAGTTGTGTTGACTTTGGTCATGTGTGACATTAGGGGATGTACAGGGTCATGGGGGGGTCTATTGGAACTTTAAAAAGCATAAAACATTTTCAAAACGTTGGAAAACGACTGCCCTGCAATGATATCCGGTATATTTTTGATGGCAATGCTTTTTTTTGTTGTTTTAAAAAAAAATTTTGGTCAAATTTATGCTCTACGGAGTAAAAAAGCAGCACTGTGGAAAGATGATCATAAAGCACAGAAAATATGAGTGTGATTTTATTTTTTCGGAGCGCAGTGATGCAGTAACTGCAGTAATGATCAGTGGTGATCAGTTGCGTTTATCATAGCGGCAGGGATGGCGCCGGCGCATCTACTGCAGTAGAGTCTGAAAGAACTCACGACACACTGTATTGCTCTACGTACAAATGACTTAGTAGTATTTGGACCAGTGGACCAGTGAGTTCAGACGCGCCTCATTTACAAACTTTCTATAAGCTGTGTAGTTTGTAAATTGAGTTGACTTCTCAGTACAGTTTGGCTGGACTGGTACAAGTCCAAGAAATGTCCAAGTCTGGCTCAAAACGCGCAGTTGTTAATTTCATGTTGGCTGTCATGGAAACATGGCGCTCAGCCTCCTCTGATATTGACCAATAGCAGCGTTGACCTTGTCATGGGGCTTCTTGTTTGGACCAGAGTGAAAACAAAACACATGAACACAGACTAAAATATGAACTAAAATGATCAAATGTAAAGTGCACCGAGACTAACCCATGGCACTTGGTTGTTGCTCTTCTGCAGGTTATTGTTACCTTTCAGGTTGTACGTATTGATTTCTATCTTTATTCTTCATTCAAAAGGAAAATTTAAAGCTGAAGATGTTTTGTCCGGTGACTTCTTCGTCATGAAGGTGCATTCACTTACCAGGAGAAAACATGGGATTTAATGGTATCAACGCTTGTCAGATTCTGATCACCAGCCAATGAAAATTTGACCAAAGTATGTTACCATCTCTTGTGGTTTCTACTATAAATCCATCTATAGGGGACAGTTTTTGAATGATTAGTAATTCAACATAATACACTGGATTTTCACTCCGGATCTCTCCGTTTTGTTGCAGATCTCAGCGTTTTGTTTCTTGATCTTTTTCAGTTGGACTTGATCAATTTAAGGCTTTTTGCTGTAGTGTTTTCCTATAAAACTGGAAAAAGGGCACCTAAATTTAACTTTGGTGTTTCTAAAACCTGTTGTCCTCATGAAGTTTTCAGATATTTCTATAACTTAGAAGTGGATTTATGTATGTTACTCGAGAAACCAAAGAAATGTTCCCCAGGGAGTTGCCTACGTGCGTTATTGCTCCCTTTTGTGTCATTGTGAATAAAACCTTCTCAATTTGCATCATCGTTCTCTGGGATATGTGTGAAATCTGCTTCCCTATTATAGTTTAATGGAAAAATCAATAAGATAACTTTCCATTAAAAGAGCCGCTTTCCTTTTCTGTTCATTTTTATCTCAAAGAACCAACTTTGATGCTCTAACGCCGCCTTTAACGGGTGAAAAGATAACACTGCAGACTTGGAGAGGAGGAAGCAGCCCGGTGCTTTTTGTTTAATCAGTTTTTCATTTATTATGGACTTAAGTTGTACAAAGGAGATTATTTCTGTGTGTTTTTAGTTGTGCAAACTTGAAATGAAGCTCTTTACTCTGCAGGTTGACAGGATCTCTGGCTGCTCTAAGTGTAATGTGGTCACAGGCCTGCATGTATAATGTATTTAACAGCAGGTTTAATGGTGTGTTTTTCAGACCACCTGTGTTCAAGGCTACTCTGCCAGCTTTATAATCAGCCTTTAGCTGTTAGTTCCTCCTGACCGCTGCTTTGTGGACTCCAGCTGCATCTGTTCGCTGGAAGTTATCGGCTTTCTAATTGAAGGATGCCCATGATAATTTCGGCTGTTGTGCACCGGGCGCAGCTTTTAATTAACACACCGCCATGATGGTAACCTTCGTGTGCACCGTGCCCTGTTATGGTTATCTGGCCACAGTGACGGAGCTGTGCAGCTGCCACATGTGAGGCGTGCAGATCTAACCTGCGCGCACACAGGCTCTCGTGGCATGCAGATGCATGAAAAGAGCCGGGCAGATTAGCGCGCAGCCAACGAATATTAAAGGTTTTCATGTCTCCAAAATGTTTGCATAAGTATAGAGTTGGGCTGCACTGCCCATTATTTAAAACATTAAACTAATGTGTACTTAGAGAAGTATAAACAGGAGTGAGAAACCCTAGTGCACGAGTAGTGCAGCATCAGTGCAGGGTGATTATACCCAGGTTATTTTCTTTCTGGTTGGGCTGCACTTGAGAATGGAAAATATCCTGAACATTCAACATATTTTGGAAATGACCCTGACAGCTGCCTAGTAAGAAGCCTGGAAAATTAAGGAGTTCCTGTGTGTGAATGCAGCAGCAAACCCTCCGAGGAGCTGATTGTAAGTCTGCACGCTGTTCAGAGCTGCTGTTGGCTTTTATTACGTTTTTTTTTTCGTGCACATGTTGCCACAGCCAATGTGCAGTATTTGTAGGCTGGACCTGACATTTGGGCGTCTAGAGATTTTTGTCTGTTACTTGGATATCTGGATATTTTTTCCTCTTGCAAATAGCCTCACTCGCTGCCAGCTGTGAACATCCCCTGCAGTCATGTTGGAGTTCATTTTAGCTGTTAAACCTGACAGCTGAAGTTGAGTCACGACAAGTTCACAAATTACAAACCCCTCCCACAAAGCATTGACTACTAGTTAGGAAGATTTGATTTATTATTTTTCCCTTTTCCCACTGGTACAAGAGTTCCATGTAGCACTCTTAAGTTGGATATTACTTGATTCGTCCCTTGAACTCTTGTTCCCGTTGGTCTGGGGCGCGGTACGCTCATCCGGCGTTGCGTTTGTGGACTCGTCTCGCTCGACCACTCGCATGTGTCCTGTAGGGCTGCAACGATTCGTCGATGTTGTCGACAAAAATCGACAATCAAAATTGTCGACAATGAATTCCATTGTCGACAATTGTCGCCAGACGTGTTTTTCCAAGTGTGAGGCATCTCACTTCAATACGTTCTCTGCAGAGAGTCGCGCATGCGCGATAGCGTCTCTGCCGAGCGGTAGCGGGTAAACAGAAATGACGGCGTCCTGTAGAGCAGCTGCATGTAACAAAACTTCTAAATTTTTTGAGCCTTTTAGCCTCGATACGGTAAATAAAAAGATGACTTTCTTTGCTTATCACGGGAGCACGTTGGTAATGCACAAGCATTTGAAGAGAAAGCACGTCGGGTCTGGGTGACGTGTTTCAACAAATGATACACCAGTTCAACCCAGAGAACGTCCTGCCATCCAGAACCGATTTCACCCACTTGAGGGAGAAAAAATATGAGACGTTTTATTTTATTTTTTATATAACAGCCTGTCCTTAAAAAATGAAAAATAATGGACAGAGGTTTATTTATTAATGGATTTATGTCCATACTGACTGATCACTGTACCTGTCCTTGGTTTTAGATAGGACATTTTATTAACTTTTTGTATGAACAGCGGCAAAGTTGAATAAAATATCTACAGGACTGTCTCAGAATATTAGAATATTGTGATAAAGTTATTTATTTTCTGTAATGCAATTTAAAAAAAACAAAAATGTCATACATTCTGGATTCATTACAAATCAACTGAAATATTGCAAGCCTTTTATTATTTTAATATTGCTGATTATGGCTTACAGTTTAAGATTAAGATTCACAGAAAATTATAATTTTTTGAGATAGGATATTTGAGTTTTCTTAAGCTGTAAACCATGATCAGCAATATTAAAATAATAAAAGGCTTGCAATATTTCAGTTGATTTGTAATGAATCCAGAATGTATGACATTTTTGCATTACAGAAAATAAAGGACTTTATCACAATATTCTAATTTTCTGAGACAGTCCTGTATTTTTCATTGAAGTACCCATCTTTCTCGTGTTTATTATCATTTGCCACATAATTAAAGCAACATACTAAATTTAAGAAAAAATGACTAATTATCCGATTAGGCGACTAATCGTTTCAATAGTCGGTGACTAGTCGACTATTAAAATAGTCGTTAGTTGCAGCCCTAGTGTCCTGTGGGAGCCGCTCTTCCTTGGTGCATCATTCATTTGACCTTTTTAAATATTTGTTGTAATCTACTAACGAAGCCCCGGAAACAAAAAAACTGCATTCACGTCATCCATAGATGTTTGACTGAGGTTATTGCTGCTTAGGTTACATAAGATTGACTATTTTATTACAAAGAAGACAATATTCCAAATAAGGTGTGAGCATGCGCTGCTTTTAGTTCTCAGGTTTGCATGTTGAAGAGCACAGTTCGATTAACGGCCATGCATCCTCTGTCACGGTTGGTGTTTGTTGAGGACCCAAACGCAGGAGAGCAGGAGGCAGGAGTTGCAAAAAAAGCAGGGTTTATTTTAAAGAAACCAAAAACCAAAGCGCTGCTTAGCAGGATAAGAAAACACAAAACAGGGATTCAAAAAAACTGGAGCAAAAACTTGGCAGGAAACATGGAGGTAGAAACAGTACGGACCGACAGGGAGAAGGGGATATACACAAGACCAGATATACACAGGGGATAACGAGACACAGGTGCAGACAATCAGGGCAGATTGGAAACAGGAGGGACAGAACTGAAACTCAAAAACTGGGGGGAAGTGTCAAACCCTGACATCCTCTTTTGCAGGAGCGTGCACAGGTAAGATGAAAGCTAACGCCTTCTGAGCTACGGCTTGTTCGTCCGCTGGCTTTTGTTTCAGCTGTTCCCACGAGGGGCGATGCTTTTCTAAGCAGGCACTAGGAACTTGGATCAGCAGCTATTCTGGCGTTTCCTCCAGGATTTACTGCAACCCCACCTGACAGGCGTGGATCAGGGCACAGACGCAGCTCTCTCCTTTTAAGTCATGCGAAATTCTCAAATTGTGTCCACGGTAACGTGAGCGTGACCAGTACTGATGTCTTATTCACTGCTTACTTTAATTATGAGCTTATTTGGATGAAGGTTGCTGCTGAATGGTTGTTTCTTATTCAAAGTACTGTCTGGATCTGATTAATATTGGAGCATTGTTCCCCGTGTAATTACACTGATTTTATGATTGATTACACTGATTGTAATTATTGGATACGTCCAAATACATCAGGTGTCAATATCACCACTAAAGCAGCCGTTGTGAGCGAGCCTAATTTGTGAAAACGAGGTTTGATATGGAAAAGATGCTTTTTAAAATCCTCAGGAACAGGATTTTCTGCATTTACAGCACCAGGCATGTTTCACTGGAACCAAACAGTTCGGTCCGCTCGTGTTGCCGTCAGGTTCTGGTTGGAAACCTGCATATTGTTGCAGTAGCGGCGCGAGCCGAGCGCTCGGTCTTGGACGTAACCACCAGAAACCGAGCAGTTGTTCCTCCAACCGCTCCTCACGTTTCACCCCAGCGTCTCCGACATGTTTAGTTTACTTGTGGGTGTTCAGTGGTGCACGCATGGCTTCCAGATGTTCACTAAATGTTTCACATGCTGGAAATTGATAACTGTAAAAGGGTAATAAAAACTGATAACTCGTCATTCAAACGACTTCAAGCCTTGTTGAACACAGACACGTGCAAGGTGACCTTTAGCGATGGGCGTCCTGACGCTCCGGCTGCAGCCAAATTGGATGTTGACGTCATTCTGGAGTAAACAGGAGCCAGAGAGGCTGAAAGTAGTTTCATATGCTTTTAAAAAAATATATTTTTATTCCCCAATAATCCAAAATCGGTGGATGTATGGAATAAATTAGATATAGATTTGAAATTATGTAGAACTTTAACTTTATTTAAAAAAACATTGAAAAGAAGGAGGATTTCCTTATATTAAATTAATGAGTGGCTTGATGTTGATTTGGGTATTTATTTAATTGGTGATTTGCTTTGATTTTTTAAGGATGAAGGTAACATGTAGACTGCACCTTTTATTTTAAAAATCTTTCTTATTTTTTGAGGAATGTTTGTTATCCCTACAGAGGCAATTTGTTTTACGGGCAGTCTTTCTCTTACTTTTTGCTTTTATTTTATTACTTTAATTAATCTTTTTGAGGGTAGGCAAATAATACGCTTTGCTTCAGCCTACCCCTTTTTCTAGATGTTATTTGTTTATTTGTATACTGGAAACTTTTTTGTTATGTTTTCTTTGAACAATTGAACGTTTTCTTGTTGTCAGTTTTATTCTTGGTTTTTTATTTATTTTTTTGTGTCATGACGGAAAATAAACTAAACTAAACTTAAAAAAAAAAAAAAAAACTAAAATCTACCACAGGAGTTTTACATTTTTTTCAAGTGCTTGATGAAGATAAAAAAGAAAAAAAAGTACTTTTAATGCACGTCTGAAACTCGCAGGAGACTCTTCAAGGGATGATCTGGATATTTGTTCAGAAAGGACTGAGACACAGGTTCACTTTACTTACCTGGTGTATCTCCTGTGATCATTCAATGTGTCAAGGAGACCTTTTTAAGAATGCGTTTGGATGACGGGAATGGTGTACAAGGTGGCACACTCTGACTGCGTTAACAGAAGCAGATACACCAGGGATTGATTTCAAAACGATCTCAATGATGAAGTTGATGCATCACAGCGTCAACTCTTTTCGGAATTTAATGTTGGATTTTTGGCAATAATTTGTCATAAACTGTCATGTCGTCTTCATCTAAAGCGCTATAACAGACAGCCGTTTTACACTTGAGCTGGTAGCACACACCAACAATCATGTCTTCATTGAACATACAGGACTGTCTCAGAAAATTTGAATATTGTGATGAAGTCCTTTATTTTCTGTAATGCAAAAATGTCATACATTCTGGATTCATTAAAAATCAACTGAAATATTGCAAGCCTTTTATTATTTTAATATTGCTGATCATGGCTTACAGCTTAAGAAAACTCAAATATCCTATCTCAAAAAATTTGAATATTCTGGGAATCTTAAACTGTAAGCCATAATCACAATATTAAAATAATAAAAAAAAAGGCTTGCAATATTTCAGTTGATTTGTAATGAATCCAGAATGTATGACATTTTTGTTTTTTTAATTGCATTACAGAAAATAAAGGACTTTATCATAATATTCAAATTTTCTGAGACA
Organism: Cololabis saira; assembly: GCF_033807715.1. Taxonomy (NCBI): domain Eukaryota; kingdom Metazoa; phylum Chordata; class Actinopteri; order Beloniformes; family Belonidae; genus Cololabis; species Cololabis saira. The sequence continues at coordinate 34,608,891 of NC_084600.1, forward strand.
GTCCTGTACATTCACAGCGCTGGAGGAAACACAGATGAATCACTTCAACAAATGCTAACTGATGTCACCTGTTTGAAAACCTGCCGGCCAGTTAAGAAAATGACATTAGAGCTACTTTTATCGATTTCAAAAACATCCAGACTTTTTAAGTGTCCTTTTCATCAGGAGCAGTTACTGACATGAACCTTGCCTTGCGAACGGTGGATCTCTAAAGACGCTGATCAAGAGTAGATGATCTGTCACGAGGCTGGAGAGGGTTTAGATATCAATCCACAGTCTGCTCTTCCTAGAAGTTAGTGCACAGCCAAGATGCCCTCAAAGAGGAACACAGAAGCCGTAATGAGGTAAAGATGAACCCACGGGTAACAGTTTAAGGCCTGAAGACGCCACAGGGACTGCAAACATGGCTGCGTGTCTGAAGCGTGCCAAAGACCCCTCCTGAAAATCAACAATGCTGCTGGCAAAATGTTTTGTGGGCTGATGACACCAAAGCCCAGTAGCTTGGGATGAAAAAAGTGCCACCCGCATGAAGGCATCATCCCAGAAGGGTTGGAGCTTTGGTGAACATGTGTGCGTAGACGGCCTACAGCAGCTGTTTCCATGTAAATGATTTATCAGGACTTATCTGAGCATCACACAGTACGGCTTCCTCCATATACCGTATTTTCGCGACCATAAGGCGCAACTTTTTTTTTTTTTTTTTTTTTTAAATGTGCCGGGCGCCTTAAGAAACGGTGCGCCGTGTCTATTACCTGAATTACGGTAATGTAAGGCTGGCCATGAGAACGGTAAAGGGAGAAGGGGGCGGGTGAAGCTGAATGAGACCATCCACTGAGCTGTTTAATGCGAAACAGAAGGTGAAAACTTTTAAGGATTTGCTTGATGTGTAAAGTGAAATAAAATACAATCAAACTAAGTTTTGCTCCCGCTCTATTTAAATAAGCACACTTATTTGCTTATCTGCAGCGCGCGTGTGTTTTGCATGTCGGAACCGTCCACATTCCCCGGTTAAAGCAGCGGCTGCAGCAGCGCGGTGATGGTCGCTGCTGCAGCCGACTTCCTGGTTCCCAAAGCGGTCCGATCGACCTGGTTCCCGGCCGCTTTAAGAGCAGAGATTTCTGGGGTCTGTCTCAGGTCTGATCAGCTTCACCCTCCGAAATTTGAAGTCAAATCTGTCGGTTACAAACCCGGTACCGGATCCCGACATGCGCGGGTGTGTATTCGCGGCGCGACACACACTTACTGGTTTATGTGGTGCTGGCCGGGCGCAGCTGATGGACAGAAACCTATGGGGATTTTTAAAAGAAAAACTTTGCATAAGACGTTTCCAGTCGGAGTCATTATAAGGACGAATGGAAAGGGGGGGCTGGATGAAGGGATGATGATGATCAGGTGGCTGAGACAGGTCTGGAAATTCGGACTGGAGCTCCTGTCGGATACAAACCCCGGTACCGGCTCCCCGACAGCGCTTGTGTGAGCGGGTCCAGCGCGGGGGAGCAGAGCGGGGAGCGGACCCGGTCCAGCGCGGAGCGGGTCCAGCGCGGAGCGGGTCCAGCGCGGAGCGGGACGCGGGACCCGGGACGCGGGACCCGGGACCCGGGACGCGGGACCCGGGACGCGGGACGCGGGACCCGGGACCCGGGACGCGCTGCTCCACCCCGCTGGGGAGAGACGGGCTCTGCGCGGTGGAGGATCCGCACAACGGGGTATGAAAAGTTTATTTACTGTTGTGCAGAAAGTGACTGACACAGAGGAAATTCGGACTGGCGCAGCTGAATTAGTGGAGCTCTTTAATGCAGAAACAGAGGTTTTGCTCCCACTCTATTTTTTAAATAAGCGCTTGTGTGCTTGTGTGTGTGCGTTCTGCATGTGTGTGCGTTCTGCAGCGGGTGTGTGTGTTTTCCGGCCGGCGTGTTTTGCGGCACGCGTGTGTGCAGCTCTGCTCTGTAGACTGCGCCTTTTGGGTCGGTGCGCCATATGTATGTTTTAAATCTAAAAATGACACACAAAAATGAGGGTGCGCCTTTCCACACGGTGCGCCGAATGGTCGCGAAAATACGGTACGTGTGTTTTTAACCCTTGAGCTGTCTTTGGGTCAAAATTACCCAATTCTTCTATCCTTCTTTCCTCCTGCCATGCTCTCTCCTTCCTTCTTCCTTTCCTCTTTTCCTCCTTTTTTATCCTCCTTTACTCCTTTTTCTTCCTACCTTCATTTCGTCATTCGTTCCTTTATTACCTTCTTTGCTTTTCCTTCTTTCTTTCCTTTTCTCCCCCTTTTTCCTTCCTTTCTCCCTTCCATCTTTTCTCCCTTCCTTACTCCATTTCCTACTTCCTTCCTTCTTTTCTCCTTTCTCCCTTCCTTCCATCTTTTCTCCCTTCCGTACTCCCTTTCCTACTTTCTTCCTTCTTTTGTTCTTTTCTCCTTTCTTCCTTACTTCCTTCTTTCCTTCCTTCCTTCCATCTTTTCTCCCTTCCTTCTTTCCTCCTTTTCTCCTTTCCTACTTCCTTCCTTCTTTCCATCTTTTCTCCCTTCCTTCATTCCTTCTTTCCTCCCTTCACCCTCCCTTGACCCAAAGACAGGACAAGGGTTAAAAACCCATTTTAATAATAATCCTCTTCATTAGGATGGGAAATACAGTTTTTCACAATTGCTAACACACGTTTTTCACAACCTAACGGCATTCTCAAAACTGCACACACAAAACTGAAAACATCACACACAAAATGCTAAACCCTGTCACTTCTTCTCCAGGAAGACTCTTTTCCATCAAATCTCTTAACTGTTCCCAAAATGGAGCTCATGTTTTCATTTGGTACACACAGCCATATTTTCAAATGATACACACATACCATTCATTTGGTACACACAACTAAGCATTTACTGCACACACACCAAGCATTCACAGCACAATGAAGTGCAAAACTGAAAACACAATCATAGAAATGGAACACACATGGATGTCAATGACTATTGAGAATAATCAATTTATCTTTTTGGAAGATTACTGTGTAGGCCTACTTTTGTCATAGTCAAACATAAAACAGCACAAACATATGCAGCCAAAAAATGTTTTATTTATTTTTCTTTTATACATTTTTGGACGTAAATGTACTGTGAACTGGCCTGCTCAAACCCCCCCTCCATCATGCCTCTGGTTTCTATCTGGCCAGAGGGCCTCATCCACATCCACAGCAATGTCCTCCCTGTCCAGGCAGCGTTGGAAAAAACGCCTTGAGTGGCGCATAAAGCCCTGACAGGACTCAGGACTTACATCGGCACAAGCCTCCTCCATTGTTCACCAAACAAAACATTGCTCTCAAGGCCCTTTGATAGTGCAGTCCTGATTGCAAATGGCTCACCAGACGTGGATGTTTTGAGATTTGACTATGTGTGTGTTGTAGATTGATGCTTTGTGATTTTATGTGAGAAGTGTGTGCAACGACTGAACACTGAGTGTAGTGTTTTGACAACAAGATTGTGTGAAATTGACAACAGAGTGTAAAGAAGGAAAGTCAGAGTCTAATGCAGATAAGGGAGTGTGATGTAGTGTAAATTGTGTTGATTGATTAGGTACTTAAAGTGATGGTTGTGCAAATTGTGCCAAGTTTTCGTTTTTTGTGTGTTAACAATTGTGAAAAACTGTAAGCTTTTCAGTGTCCTTTTTTTGTTTTTTCAGCTTTTAGAAAGGAGAATAAATAAATAAAAGCACAGCTGACGTACATACGCTGGCGGAGAAGAGGCACGCCGAGTTGTTGATTAAAGCAGTGGGTGCATTATTGGCAGCAGTGTCTGGCTAATTGCTATTAAGTTGTCTATTAATGAGCTTGTAAAGAGCCGCAGTGGGCTGACACCTTAACAAGATGTTATTTATATGGTCATTTCTTATTGAACCTCTTCGTCGATCATAAATATGCTCCAGTCGACGGTGTGACCCCCTGGTAGCCGCCGTGCGGCGCGGCGCGGTGCGGTGGCGGTGGAGAGTTCAGTCAGCTGCTTTCTCCTTGTTCATGTCTCCATTCGTGTAAATTACAAAAGTGTGAACCCCATCTCATGCTCATTTAAAACCTTTTTGTTGAGTAGCTTTCTGCTCTTTAATAACTAATAACTGATTTCCTGCCGGTTCATGATTGCAACTCCCGCTTTTATTACGCATGTGTTGCTCTTGCAAAAAGAAATTTCTCTAATGGGACTATAAAGTTTCTTTGGAGTGAATCTGAGCGCCTGCTGTGTGTGTGTGTGTGTGTTTCTGTGCGTGTGTGTGCGAGTGTGTGTGGAGTGAGGTCTGCAGCCAAAGACCTGTTCCTCATTCTCCACTTCAAATCAATACTGATTAAGTGCTTCTTGCAAATCAAACACAGGTTAAGTTTGTCTTGTTCTCGATGAAGACGTGTTTAAACACTGAGAAGAGACAGAAAATGTTCCCACAAGAACACTTGAAGAAAAATAAAAGATGCTAGTTTTAGGCCTGTGTTGAAAAAATTTCCCAATTCTAAATCGATTCTCATATTAATTCTTAAAAATCAATTCATATGTCTAAAGATCGATTTTTTTTATTTATTTATTTTTTTATTTTATTTTTTTTTAAATTTATTTATGTATTTTTTTTTTCATCATTGCATTACAACTTTTAGTTATTTTTTTGTTTATCCCCAAAAAAGGAATGTTTTGTTGGACACGAGAATAACTGGTGCCATGTTTAAAGGTATGAAAACATTAAAGTGTTAGGTTATAATTGCATAAATTGTCTATATTTCATTACTTTAAATACTGTCTTGGGGTTACATTTGCAAAAAATGCTAAAAACCAAATGCTCAAAAATTAAAAACCAAAATAGACCAAAAATGGAACAAATAAAAACGGAATGTGGGGGAAAAAATAAAACCGATTTCATCCGTCTCTGTTTCCTCCCTGGATCTGTTTGGTAATTCTGACCCACAATGTTTCTGAAAGCAGTTCTATCAGCATTCTGGGAGCTGATTGGTCCTTACAGCATCATTAGCTGCCAATACTTGCTGTTTAATCTCAATATAATACTAGTAGTAATATTTTGCATAAGTACAGTCATATAATTCATGCAACAGCTTAAAAAACAGTTTTAATAAAATTAACCCAAATCAATATCGGAATCGAATCGAATCAAATCTTGATAATCGATTCTGAATCTTAAGAATCGGAATCGAATCGATTCTTGACATTTGAATCGATCCCCAGCCCTAGCTCGTTGGTGTTAGTTATGCTGATGATGTGTGTTTTTTTTTATTTCTGCAGGCCAAGTCACTTCATGGTCCAGGTTATCAAAGAATACGGGCACCAGCAGCACATGGGTCCGCCACCAGCACAAGAAACCATCAGAGGTGAGTCCCGTCCACGTCAAAGTGTGAAGTTCATCACATCGATTTGGGGTTTTTGGGGCTGAACACTGACTATTAGAAGCAGGATCAGCCGAAAGCCACATATTAGTCATGTATTCACTTCATCTGTGGTTTAAGAGCACAGTTTCGGGTGTCTGAAGCGACTATTGAATCTAAAACTTTGATCTTATACACTCCGGCTTTGGGAACCGTAAGTCTACGGATATGTTGTTTGGATTGGCAGGGTTCCGTGACATCACAGAGCCCGCTCAGAGTTGAATTATGCAGCTTCCACATCGGTTCACACCAAGCGGGTGGCACAAAACCGTTACTCTGGTTTCACAAGCTGCACACTTCACAGAGCAGGGGCGGCGATGAAACACCCCACCCCACCCTCCAACTGACTGCTATGACCAGAGCTGCCAAATGAAACTTTTTTTTTTCTCAACATTATAAAATAAGAGTTAAAATGAAAAAACATTTTTCATTTTACAAAAAAAACAATGTTTTTTTATTTCATCTTTGTTTTATTGGAATAAAATTAATCCTATATGCTTGAAAAGAAAGGCAAGTGGAGTTTTCTTTCTTGTATAGATGCTTCAGCTGTCACTCAAAAACGCTTCTTCAGTTCTGACTGACTTGTGGGGACTTTCAGACTTTTAAATCGTCACTAGGCATGGGGCGATATACGATATTATCGTATATCGCGATAAAAAACGGCCGCGATAACGTTATCGTGGGGTACTGTAATTATCGCCAAAAAAAAAAAATTTTTTTTTTTTTTTTTGGAAGAAAGTGTCAATTCACTCGCCCGGTTGCATATCCGGCCCAGACCGGATACGGATCCAGCTGTAGAGGCGGAGCGCCGGGCGGAAGTGAAGAATCCCCCGACGTGTGTTATTGTTGATGAGCAGGCAGAGCAACCAGCCACTGGCAGCCAGCCACTGTTAAAGTTTCAGAGAGTAATACAATCAGTGTGCATTTGGCTCTACTTTGTCACTTTATTTCTATTTATCACTTATTTCTTTCGACTCTCAGGGAAGTATTTTCTTACAAAAAAAGAAAGTTCAAATAAGTACCGGTACCGGTACTATAGTTTACACTTTGTAATGCATAACATTTACAGGACACTATTTGTTCTCTACCTCAAGTGTCACTGTGTTGAGAATGATTTGAGAATAAATGTTCTGAAGGAACCAGTGGATCCACGGTTAGTCTTTTTCCTTGCATTTTAAGAATTTTATAAGCGACACGCTAATATCGTGATAATATCGTAATCGTGATATTTTTGTCCACTAATATCGTGATATGAAATTTTCATATCGTCCCATGCCTAATCGTCACCCAATTCAAATTTGAGTTATTGACCAACGGCCGACCTGCCCAACATGCTGGATGTTTCCATCAGGCGGATCCAAGTGTGACTGGTTTTGAACATCGAGGACTCGTTTACCTGATATCACACAGACGGGTTTAATCATGACATGCTGCGATTTGTTATCATCTAATGGCAAGGTTTGTTCTATTTTTGGCACAACACCAAACTCTCAAAGGATTTGTACTTTTTATGATTCTTTTCAAAATAAATCACTGAAAAAAACAGAATTGGATAATGTTCAGTTGTTTACTGCGCCGTAGAGGATTTGTGAGAGGAGACCACAAATCTGGAGTGATCAACAGTAAAAATATGCACGCTTGAAAAAGATTTGTTCAGACAAACTTGCCACCTAGTGTGAGATCATAAAAGCACCGATCCAGAGTCTGCAGCTGAAGTTTATATCGGCGGGACAAACACTTCAGCCCAACGTAAATACAGCCGTCTCTGCCACCACAGCTAAATCAACCGAGCGCACGGATGGCACAAATTGGTTGGCTAAAATGCCGGGTTCGAGGCATAAATACGGTCATGATGAATGATCCCAAGAGCTCTCAAATGACCACTCTGAGGACGAGGCTGGCATAATCCAGTTGGAAAATGGTGCAGTGTACCAGTTGTGGCAAAGCACGGGCTGCCACAGTCACACATTCCTCCCACTCTCCCCGAGAAGCGGAGCCTCAGATCCAGATCAGGACTCGCTTTTTTTTTTGTTAGTGTTTTACTTTAAAAAAAGTCCCCCAACCATTGAACTGAAACGACTTACATCTGCTCTGAACTATGACATCTTCAGAATAAAGATCGGGAGGCGGCGACGATCACGTTCTGGTCCCCGGAGATATTGGGAGACAAACGTCTTTCAATCAATCATTCAATCAATCAAATTTTATTTATATAGCACCTTTCATCCCGGTATATGAAATACAAAGTGCTTTGACATTTTGACTGAAAAATAAGCGTAATAAACAAAAAGATTTTAACTGTAAGACCAAAATAAATGACTGACATACAATATAGTTAATTAAAATGAAAAAATTATAAGAGTTCAAGGATTAAGGCTAAAAAATAATCAGTCCACAACAATAAAATATAATAATAAAAACATTACAAGAAATAGATCAATAAATAAAACAAATACCTTTAAAAAATGTTAAACAGAATAAAACTATAAAATTTGATGCTACATACTGTAAAAGCCAGACCAAAGAGATGAGTTTTTAGTCTACGTTTAAAAATGTCCACATTTCCAGCTCCTCTCAGATCCTCCGGCAGGCTGGTCCACAGTTTTGGAGCATATTAGTGGTTAAAAGCAGCAAATGTTTTAGTTCTACTCTGTGGAACAGCTAAAAAGGAAGAGCCAGAGGATCTGAGTTCCTTCCTGGTTCATAGAATAAAAACATCTCTGAAATATACTCTGGTGCAAGCCCATGTAGCGCTTTATAAACTAATAAAAGAACTTTAAAATCAACACGAAAACTAACAGGTAGCCAGTGTAAGGATTTTAAAATGGGCCTAATGTGTGCTCTCCTTCTGGTCTTCTTTGTCAGTCAGCATCTGGAGCGACAGTGTCCGGATTGCGTCTCAGCCGGGTGAAATGCTAACTGAAGTCAAGGAGCATGAATGTTCTTTTTTTTTTTTCTTTCTTGCACCTACAGAGCGAAATGTCACGCGCGTCACCAAAAGTACAAGCCGTCCGCGGGGCATCTGTCAGCATCTGTTTGAAACCTCCTCCCCCCTCTGCCCCGTCCCGTTAACCACAGGCTGTTGGAAGGTTCCGTTAGCATTCTGTCGCTCAGTAATTACTGCTGCAGCTCTCTGCTGTGACCTGGCCCTCGGCAGAACAGCCAGGGGCCACGTCCCCCTCTCGTAACGCTGCTCCTCCGTGAAGGACGCTGGCTCGCGGCCGTGTTTGTGCAGGGAGTCATGGGAAAAAGGTTGAACAAACCAAAGAGCAGGTGACGGCTGATAAAAGTTCACAGCACACACTTTTCGAGTCAAGAAGCGCAAGTGCGTCTGAACTGGTGCCGGTAAGGACCAAATTGGAAAAGGAGGGGATATTGACAGATTACGCTGTTCTTTTTGGAGTTTTTTGTGTGTTTTTTCTGACTCGAGTTATTCCAAAATAGCAATTCACCTTTGCAAGTTTATTCAACAAGTCAGCTCTATTTAAACATGAAGTTAATGGCTTGTATATTTATCTCGTGACGGTGGGGAACTGCGGGTCTGAATATGCAGGGTTGATGTGTGTTCTTTTACAGGGACGGGCTTTTGGAGCCTGACTCACACTTCCAACTCTGGAAAAGTCATCTTGCATTCCTCTATTATCTGACTTTCTGTAAACGAACATCCAACGATTTATGTGCACTTTATACAGAGATAATCCAGGGACTATACTTAGAGCTGTTTATTTTCATAAGTAAAACTCAGAAAGACCTTTATGCCCGGTTTGTAAAGCTGTGAGTATTTTTGGTTCTGTTTACAAAACCCATTCGTTGTTAAATTTGATTCCTAACCTCTTCTAATTAGTAAAACACTATTTGAGATGATCCCGACTGAAGTGGAAAACGTGGACTCTGTATAAGCAGAGGTTTTACAGAAGAGTCTGGGCAATGCCACGCTGCCAGGAGCTGACTCCGCCCCCTCTCTGCAGTAAAAGGACTGGCAGTCTTTACCTGCACCTGATGGACAGGTTTATAATGTCAGACAGGTTTATGTGGAGATGATCAAGATGGAAACACAAATGTACAAATGAAGCATGAAGACTGTTGTGTTGTTATTTTTTTTTAAACAGATGCTGGAAGCCTCAAGCAGCACATGAGCCAACTGTCGTCATGTGCCAGAGAATCACAACGATCTCTAGTTACTCATTTTCTCTTTAAAGTCACATTAGCGGTGCCAGAGCTGCACCACCAGAGCTGCTGTGTATAATACCAGTATTAAATAATATTTCTAAAAGCCGATAAGGAGAATTAAAAAAAACAAAAAAAACAATCATGCATTTCTAAATTTTGTCTGCTTTTTCCCATCTTCATCTCAGTCACCACATCAGACTGAAAGTACTCGCCTCTTCTTTTCTAGATGCCAGTCTGTGTGTTTGCACGGTTTCAATTCTCAACACAATTCTTCCATCACAAAGACTTTCCAGCAAGGATGCAGATAAGGACTGCCTTCCGAAACTGGTGGATGTTATCTCCCTCTCCCTCTTTTTGCTGCGCGCAGACAGAAAACACAGACGTAAGATAAAGATATATTGGAAAAAGATGACACGGACATTACGACGGGTGTAGTTGCCGTGCAGTTCTCCTGCGTTCGTTGGGCCCGTGCTTTTATTTCTCCGCCGCAGCTTATCTCTGACAGCATGCCGACATGGGGACAAAATAAACTCTTTCTTAAACTAGATTATAAGAGTTCAGCCTTTCAGCGGCGACCGGTTGCATGTGAGTACTTGGACCAGAGAGGCGGCTGCTTCTGCTGCTGGCGTGTGAAGCACGTACGCGGGTGCCGTAGCAACGGCGGCTTGTAACGCTGTATATTTCGGAGATCACGACCCACGATGAAGAGGCATCGCCGCTCTGCTCCTGATACACGCCAGCTTGGGTTTTTGTGCGTTTGTGTACTCAAGATCCACACAGTTGTGAGCATCACATGCTCAACTCACTTGCCGCAGCAACAGTTCACATAAATTATTCAAATTTATTACGAGATTTTAACATTGTAGTCACAAACCAAAGACAGTTAAAGAGGGATGTTGCACACATGATTTATCGCAAGTTAACTATTAGTTGCATTAAAAAAAGATTTTGTTATTCTTTATCTGACAAGTTAAAGGAGCTGTATGTAAGAGCAATAATAAAACGAATCATAAAATGACCCCGATATGTCAACAGACATTTAAAAATCATGTTAATTTCAAATACTTATGTCACTGACAACAGCACTCAAGCCAGGATATTCCAGTTTAAAAAGAGGAGTTGCAGCCCTCAACTGATGTTTATGTTGTCATTTTTTGTTTTGGCCTGAAGCTCCACCCTCCACCTATCTCCCAATCACCAAGTCAGTATTGTTTCGGCATCCAGGTTGCCAGCTCGGCTCTAATTATCGCAGCCATGGCAGCCTACGTTCCTGCTGCATTCTGCAGCCTACCTGGCAACCTCTGGTCGGGGGGAGGAGGGGGAGGGTACACGCCGCTCAACAATATTTTGAAAGTGACTGCAGTACCAGTTTTGGACATTTCTTACAGACGGCTCCTTTAAAGATGAATGAAATGATGAAATTTCGCGATACAAAAACGTCACGAAACGTGTTGTGGAGGTGACTAAGTGTATCGCGATATTGGGCTATTAATATTAATCCATTGTGTTGACTAGTAACGCGCATCCGATCACGCTTCGACCCGCGGACCAAAATCTAACTCCGCTCAGAAGAAACTAGTCCCGTTTTGAGCTCTGAACCTTTACTTATGTAAGTCTGGTGTAGAGTCAAGCCTTACTTATTAAATTCAACCTTTTTAGTAGGATAAACACGGGGGCAACTTCTTCCGAGTTCGAGTGTACTTTAATGTCCGCTCAACAGTGTAGGATTTTAGAACATCAACACAGCACCTAGTGCCGTACTGTGGCGTATCACTCCGCCCAATCTAAAACAGACTAATCACTACAGATAAACTGACTAGTGTCATTATAGTCCCTGATTTACATCAGAATATAAAGAATATATTTATAAAATAATGAACCCTGAATTACCAAAATAACCTTCTTAACAAAAATAAATCTCCTCTTACACTTATGAGGTGAGCATGAATCAATCTTTTTTATGATGTAAAATTGTATGTATTTATTTACTTTTATTTATTTTTTTAATTTTAGTTGTTAAATTTCTGGAAAAGAAAAAAGTCAAATCCTACATGAGAGAAACTATTCAGTTTGTGGCAAAATATTTTTACTTGTATATATATGCATAATGCAAACCTGACATTTACTTTTAGTTCAGTTTGTGGAAAATGGTTGGCCTGGCTTTCTCTTTAAAACTTAAACAGTTATAAAGCATTACAAACTGTAACAATAGGGCAAAAACGCACAGTATTGTTTTGTATTTTGTGTCTTTCAAATAAAAGACCATTTTTTCCAGTCACATGTTCCTCATTCAAGGTTGTTAAAAAAATACTGCTATAATATCGTATCGTATCGTTATAGTGACCTCAATATCGTGTATCGTACCGTATCGTGAGATAAGTGTATCGTTACACCCCTAATTCAAACCAGTTAAAACTTGTTGGTATTTTGTAAGTCAGAAATGGCAAGCGTCACTGAAAGGATCTTCTTCTAAAAAAAAAAAAAAATGGCGTTATTTTTGGTAGGAGAACCTCTTCTGCGCTGCTTCCCTGACTGGGAAGATGACTGAACAGTGGCTCATGCTGCGGACGAGTAAATGGGATGATGCTCACCCTTGGTCGGAGGAGGTGTGGTGAATGTGTAGAGAAAATCCTTTTTGGGATCTCCACAATAATCCTAAGTTTTCCATTATTCCAAATCGTCTAAGTTTTTCCTTCATCCGTGGACTTGAAGAAAACACAGGAGTCAAAGTTTCGGCTGGCATTCGTCCAACAAATACTGTGGAGGTCCTTTATTCCAAAAAAAGTACAAGACGTCCACAGGAGAGCATCGCATGTTCCGCGGTCCAAGGAAAACTCTGAAAACTTATCTCCGCACCCACGGCTTTTATAGGAAGATAAGAGACATATGACAATAAATGCATTATTTTCACCATCAATGATCATAGACATCTGTTCCTACTACTTTGAAGTTCTTGCTTATGTTCCCTTTATCATTGCTAGATAACTGCCACATAGGAACCTGAAGCTTTGGTGCTCATTTACAATCATCTTCATTATTTCGCCTCTCACCTGCTTTGCTTGCAGTTTAGTCAAGGCCATGGGTTTGCAAGTGCAGCGGACTTCCCCCTCCCTTACCCGTGTGTGTGTGTCCGGCCAGTGTTTTTTTTTCCACTCTCTCTGTCTCTCTCTCCACTCTCAATATTAGTCTTAGTTAAATGTTTTACTTAGGTGTTAGATGATTATAAAATATTCACATAATTATATAAAAATATCCTCAACAATCCCCCCTATGATACTAAAAAGTATCATCTCCAACCCACATAACTCGACACATAGTCCTCCCCATAAGGATTCATTAGTACAACACACAAACTTTTTAGGGTAAAAGCGTCACCATCATGAGTACATCAGTAATTTCAGCTCACAGTGAGAATCACCATACGAGACACTGCCCCAGCCGCCAAAGTGGCAGCAGGACCACGACTCGAACCACCCCGGGACTAACCCATCCCAATGGTGTAGCGATCAGTCACTGTGGGCCTTTTCATTATCCGACCCTTGCAGACATGGCCAGGGAAACTTCCCCTCAACACCACAGTGATGAGTGGTAAAACCCTCGCCAGGTGGCAACGTCAGCATTACACATTTCAACAGTTTACGAGTAATATACAATTCATAGCATTATACGTGAGCATGCAATCAGATACATTGGTGAATACTAAAATTATAACAGCACACATCAAACCATGCCTATTCTGTTTACAAAGCTAGGTACTGTTGGTTTGTCCTAGGGAAGATTCCCTGGCACACTAATGAGGAGTAATCTTCTTAATTCTTCTTTCTTCGGGGTGTCAGTAATTCTTCTTTCTTCGGGTGTCAGGGGTGTAGACTATTCTGACACCTGTTTGACCTACCCAGGGGATTATTGTGCCCCTTTGTCGAGGGCTTAGGTCTGATGTCCGCCGCTGCGCCAGATCCAGCCGGATCTGGGGTACCGATCTTTGAGGTTGGTCGGTTGGGGCCCACTGCGACCAGTGACACCACGTGTCTCTTTTCCCGTGGAGTCGAACGGTGTGAGTGGTCCGTTCTGGGTCCCGCCTGCCTCAGCTCCGAGCACTTGCTTCTGATGACCCTCAAAAGAACCCCTCAGCTCCGAGCACTTGCTTCTGATGACTCTCAAGGGAACCCACTCCGCCTGTGGTGCTGGCATCTCCCCCCTCTGGAGTCTCTGACCTGTTTGGAGTAAGAAGCACCCAAACTCTGCGGTTCGGAGAAGTAAACTTTCGTTCCTAAAGTTGCTGTTGAACGCCTAGCGGGAGAATTACCTTCCCATCTAGTGTTTACCAAACGCCCTCATGATCTTTCCTACTCCACGCAACTTAACTCCAAATGATTTAATACATTAGTTACTAGTGTATAATGATAAGCTTGCTAATTTCTTTCCTCTTGGGTATTGGGTGTACACACCTGAACAATCAGACCTGCAAATTGCTCTAGTAACTTCTTTGAGGTGGTCAGGGGGTACTTAGGATATCTACAGTGAATAATGTTTCCTTCATGGAAAAATGGCGTTTCTAAACAAAAATAAAATGTATTAGCTCCCACGAAACATTAGCCCCAAACTACTGGCCGATGATCAAATTCATTATTACAATAAATGAAAAACATCAAATTAATTATTTCCATAAATGAAAAGCGAGATTCCTTGTTAAGCTCATCAATTATTTAGTTCCAGTAAAAAATGGATAAATACGGAAAATATTTTGCCTTTCAGATCAAAAAAATACAAAATGATGAAGAAATAGAAAGTAAACTTCTACAAATTTCCTTGGGGTCCTCATTGATAACTGTCTAAACTTTAAATGTCATATTGATCATCTTGTGCAAAAGCTAAATAATAAAAATAAAAATAAAATCTGAATATATCGGTCTGTTTTTCAAACCGAGACACCTGCTTCCACGTTCTGCCCTTCTTATTCTTTATTAGGATTAGTATTAGCTAATATTATAATTTTCCCCCCTTGTCAATCCATACAGGATTAACAACAACATGCAGTTAGTCTTAATCGGAGGAAACCCAATCACGCCCCAGCATGGGCGGAAAACAAATGCTGGCGGGCCAAACGAGCCCGGCGTTTCCTCCTGTGTAGTCTGGATTGGCTAGAGCGGGGGCAGTCCGGAAACCTCCCTTCTTAGCAGCTGGAGAGCCCCCGTTCTGCCCGTCAGTCCACTGCAACCGGGCTGACTGTCATCCTTGTCCACCTGCTCGGATTAAAACTCTCAATGGGACTGTTTTGGTAGCACAATCACACACCCAGGGTCTGCTGTAGCCTGCCAAGGAAAGACAATCAAAATACCGTCCATGTACATTAAAGCCGTTGATTGTATACCTAAATGACTAAGATCATCCGCAAGCGCGTGATCAAAGATTGAGGGAGAGTGTACGATTGTAGGCCTTTACAAGTAAAAGCAAACAAATGCTGAGAATTAAGATGAACTAGTATGCTGAAAAATGCTGAGCACAGAGCTAATACCATGTGGGGATCAGGTAATACTGGCATTTCCTCAAATCATGCACTAGTCTATATTCGTTACCACCTGGTCGGTTGATGGGAAAGATTGAGGCATTGCATGCACTATCTGTTCTCATCAGGGCCCCCCTATCCACTGGCCCTGCTATAGCCTCTGCTTCTACATAGGGACCCTACTTATGACGGGATCTGTTCTATTAGCACCATGTGTTCGTTGGCCATTACCATTTGTTTATCTTTTCGTCTAGATACTATAACCCTCTCTACGTCTTCTTACGACTTTGTCCACCAGTGTGAGTGCAATTCTGAAAAACAGTTCATCTGAAACAATACTCCCATGAGGTGTCGAGTTGGATTTGATATCCACTTCTGCAAACTCAAAGTCCTCATGAACTTGGTCTCTTTCAAAGGCATAGCACAAAGCAGAGGTGGCGTTGGTTTTCTAGCCGTGTCACCACCAGTGGTCTCCATGCTTCCCACTCATGATGAAGGAAGGAGTCCGGTGTTGTTAGCTTCATCCAGTGTACTTGTGCCTCCAGGTCGCTCGTCGGTACCTGTGGAGATTCTGCAGGAATCGTTAGTGGCATCATGGGAACAGTCATATTGTCAGGTTGGTCTTGTACCATCTCAAAATATACACCATCTGGATTTTTGCATTGGGCTGACACAACGCATCTCTTCCCAAACGATTAACTGGCGTGTTGTCCGAATCTTCGAGGCAGCACGGGGAAGGTTGGCTCCATCTTCTCCTATTGCAGGAGTAAGCTGCCCCCGTGTCCCCCCTCCAGGGTTTGGAGGTCCTGACCCAGGATTTTGGGGCCCTGTCCCCGGAATGATCGGACAGTCCATCTGTATGTGTCCCATTTGTCTACCTCCCCAGTACTGTAATCTTGAGTATTACTGAGGCATTGTCGAAGCTGCTCGTGGTGTTGCAGGAGCTGCTTGCAGTATTGGCAGATGCGGTCCCCTACCGCCTGTAGGCCCCCAGGAATCACCCCCTTGGTTGAGATAAACCTGGATTGGGGGAACCAGCAGAGTCCGGGCCTGACCTGTATAGGGTGCTATAGGATAAGCATTAAGCACAACAGGTATTTGTTGAACAGGAGGGAGTGATATTGTGGGTGTGCCTGTGTCACCCCTCTGTAAGATGGTCCCGCCTCTGGCTCTGTTAATCAGCGATGTTCTCTGATGTGGAGCTGATCGCATTCGTACTCACTTCTGTTCCGGCGTGGAGTCCGATGACTCCGGCTGACCCGTCCCTCTCCATGCTCTGAGTCATCCGGATCTTTGCTTCTCGTTATTGAACCTGCTTCTGGTACATCTGGACTGTCAATTAACCATTCATCCTCTGTTCTACAGCACTCTTCTTCTGATTCGTCAGTAGTACTGTCAGACGAATGTCCTGACTGGTCTGCTCCCTCCTTCTGTTAACTTATGGCACTTGACCGAGATGGGATTCACTTTGCATGCTATCTTTCTAAAGTCGCTCAATTTATTATAACTGTTTTCTTTCCATCCTCAGTTATCCTGTCTTTGACACTTTTACGTGTCATTTTGTCATATATTTCCTATCTAGTTTTCAGCTTTGATATTAAAATACTACAATATATTGTGTTGCTCAGCATTTTCCTGCCTTTTAGAATGACAAATTACAACATACTCTTTTTGTATGTCCTTCCAACCCTCCGTCAACCTCATCACAGCACCTAGGATCAAAGCAGCCGTCGAGAGGCCAGTGTTTTCGTCCAGATGACATTTTGTGCCATCTTCTCATACCCCTTTAAAATTTTTTGTTCGTTAGATGGATGGGTAACCACTATTACCTTCTGCCAGTGTTGTCTTCTTCGCCTGTTTTACTTTCACCGGCACCCATGGTATTTGGCAGTTCACAGCGATCCTCACGGCCTGTGGTTGCTTAGTTAATTATTTTAATCTTGTCCCCCTGTTTTTTCCTTTTTTCCAATCTGCCTCGCTCTCAATCAATGCAGACTCATAATAATCCTTTTGGTCATTTTTATGCCTAATGTTCTGTTTCAAAGATTATTTAGTGTATCTGTATTCTATTTTACCTTATACCAATATACTGTGCATTTTTTTATTCTTTAACATAGTTTATTTGTTGGGTCCAACTCCCTTGCCATTTAAGCAAGATCTGCTTGTACAGAACTGACTATACGCCTTTGCAGGCATCCCCATCATGCCCATGTTTTAACAGGCTAAACTTTCAAACTCCGGGGTTAATTCCCCTGCTACTCCAACAGTCATACTGTTATATAACAATACACTAATTCACTGTGCTTATGCACTAGTGAATACATCACAGGGCCAGACACCTAGTCTGGTCCTTTTCATAACCTTTTAATCATTATTTATAGGTGTAATTATCAGTTATTCGTTATTCATTCCTTAATTGTCCCATTAATATTCGTCTATGTTCTACCCTTTCAATTCATTCCATTATATATAATTCCATGTATTCACACAGATCTTCTGTGCTAATATTTATATTTCTATTATTTAGTTATCTAATCACACTATCTATAGCAGGATTCCACAGTCTTTCCGTCCAATCCTAGTTATGTTCCTCCAAACGTATTATACATTATTATATGCCATCAGCGGTTTTCACAGATTTCTCCGGCCGGTGAGAAATATGTGAAACTATATAACAAAAAAAAATCTTCAAACGCTCCTCAACTCTCCGCACCCCGGAGAGAGAAGGAACAAATAAAACCACTTTTCAAACACTAAATAGCAACTCTTTTAAATCATAATCTTCTTCACAACTTTAAATACCAAAAACTTTTCCCAACACTAAAACAAAAACTCATCTCTTCACAACTTCAAATACAAAACTTTGTCCAACACTAAAACAAAAACTCTTTTAAATCATAATTTCGATAACTTCAAATCCCAAAAACTTTGTACTTCAAATCCCAAAAACTTAAATCATAATTTTTTATAACTTCAAATCCCAAAAACTTAAATAATAATTTTTTATAACTTCGAATCCCAAAAACTTTGTACTTCAAATCCCAAAAACTTAAATAATAATTTTTTATAACTTCGAATCCCAAAAACTTAAATAATAATTTTTATAACTTCGAATCCCAAAAACTTTTTCAAACACTTAAACAGCAACTTCCGTATAAACACATTAAATCAACCACTATTGTTTAAATCATAATCTGTTGTATACATTCCCAGTGGTACTTTTTTCCACAGACCCAAACCTCAGAGCAGGTACTCGGAACTGATTCTGGGCAGGTACTTCTTTCCCGTTCTGTTAGAATTATACACACAGCCGATAACTAAAATTAAAAATCCGTGCCACACCAAGAAAAGAAAAAAACAAATAAACTCGAAAACTTTTTTATAACTTCAAATCCCAAAAACTTTGTACTCCGAATCCCAAAAACTTAAATCATAATTTTATAACTTCCAATCCCAAAAACTTTGTATTCCGAATCCCAAAAACTTAAATCATAATTTTATAACTTCAAATCCCAAAAACTTTGTATTCCGAATCCCAAAAACTTAAATCATAATTTTATAACTTCCAATCCCAAAAACTTTGTATTCCGAATCCCAAAAACTTAAATCATAATTTTATAACTTCCAATCCCAAAAACTTTGTATTCCGAATCCCAAAAACTTAAATCATAATTTTATAACTTCAAATCCCAAAAACTTTGTATTCCGAATCCCAAAAACTTAAATCATAATTTTATAACTTCCAATCCCAAAAACTTTGTATTCCGAATCCCAAAAACTTAAATCATAATTTTATAACTTCCAATCCCAAAAACTTTGTATTCCGAATCCCAAAAACTTAAATCATAATTTTATAACTTCAAATCCCAAAAACTTTGTATTCCGAATCCCAAAAACTTAAATCATAATTTTATAATTTCCAATCCCAAAAACTTTGTATTCCGAATCCCAAAAACTTAAATCATAATTTTATAACTTCAAATCCCAAAAACTTTGTATTCCGAATCCCAAAAACTTAAATCATAATTTTATAACTTCAAATCCCAAAAACTTTGTATTCCGAATCCCAAAAACTTAAATCATAATTTTATAACTTCCAATCCCAAAAACTTTGTATTCCGAATCCCAAAAACTTAAATCATAATTTTATAACTTCCAATCCTAAAAACTTTGTATTCCGAATCCCAAAAACTTAAATCATAATTTTATAACTTCCAATCCTAAAAACTTTGTATTCCGAATCCCAAAAACTTAAATCATAATTTATTTATTTTTTATAACTTCAAATCCCAAAAACTTTGTCCGACACTAAAACAAAAACTCTTATAAATCATAATCTTTTTCATAACTTCAAATCCCAAAAACCTTTTCCAACACTAAAACAAAAACTCATCTCTTCATAACTTCAAATACAAAAATCTTTTTCCAGAAATTCTACCCAGTTAAATACGCTTCTTTTTCATCCCATTGGCCACATTCATTCATCCACACATTCTGAATTTTGTGCCGAATACCAGCCGATACCGTCCATACATTAAAAAAAATTGTTAATTCTAGGTTTTTTTAGAAAGTTTATACCAGCATTTTCTGACCATTGGAGCCGGCCGGAGGGAGGATATTAGGGGTGCAGCGGTTCAGGCAGCCCATGGTTCGGTTTCGGTTTGTGTTAACAGTCCTTGTTTCGACACTTTCCCTCATCCCAAACTACTCATGCTGCACTCACAAAACAGCGGAGATATCAACCAAACGCTTCTATGGAAGCTTCAGCCCACATGAGGCCCCTGTGCCCTCCCCTCCAACACGTCATTCCAGCAGCCAATCAGCACAGAGCCTTATCATAGTCACTCCCCTTGGAATCAACCAGCCAATCAGATCATAGTCACGCCCCTTGAAATCCACCAGCCAATCAGCACAGAGCCTCATTACCATAGTCACGCCCCTTGAAATCTACCAGCCAATCAGATCATAGTCACGCCCCTTGAAATCCACCAGCTACCCATTCCCTCAGAGAGACATGTCAGGGAGACATGTCCCACAGGCTGAATTTCTGACCCATGCAGAAACAAACAGCCCCAGATTGTTTCTAAGACATTCAAGGCCCGTTTAAAATATACATTAAATACCGTAATAAATCTCCCTTATCCTGAATCACAGTCCCGTGTCAGACCGACGCTGAGCCCGCAGCGCGGGGGCGCGCACCCCGCATCCGCAAGCCAAGCACCGGCCCCCCACAGAACTACAACCGAGCTTTAATTTTTCCATTGCTGATTTAAACTGTTTTATGCTGATCAATGCAATGTGTGCATGTGCTGAGCCTACTCTGAAAATTCTATGGAAACAGCATTCCCGTATCCCTACCGGGGAAAAGATAAGATAAGAGACTTATCCCCCCACTTTGAAAAAGCAATAAAACTTCTCACACACACACACAACTGCCTCTTTAATCTTAACAACTCAGTCGTAGGTATACACTGATGGATGCCGCGGGGGCGCGGACCGCCCCGACGCTAAGCGGATGACAGTCCTCCCGCTTCCGCGAAACTTATCGTAAATAATTACAATTATTATTATTTATAATACCCACAATAGTACAAAGTATCCTGATATAGAGCGAAACTAGATAGAGCAAAACTACCGGAGTCAAATTCCTTGTTGGACAATGTTCGAATCATAGTCCCGCGTCAGACCGAGGCAGAGCCCGCAGCGCGGGGGTGCACCACCCCGCGCCCGGGGGCCCCGCAGCGGTCACGATCACGGAACCACAACCGAGTCTAATATGGGAGACTTAAAATAAAAAATGGGTGAGATCCGCCTCAATTCTCTCGTGTCATACCGAAGATTTAAAGCCGTGAACCTATTTCCTCAAACTCCCCCCGCCACAGGCACGATCATGACCCTGAGTTAAAAGAGTTAAAAGGCGGCGTGTCTAATTTAATTGTTAGGGGAGTTTGCTCGAGACTAGGATTCTGCCTTTATTTATTTGCCACAGCAAAACTAAATTTATTTATTTATTTATTTATTTATTTTTATTCCCGACCATAATCGGCCAGCGGAAACCCAGCCCCCGAGCCGCTCGGCAGGCTGTCCTCCCCCGAGCGGGAGGCTCCGATCGTCCCACCGCTCTCAAACAATAATTTCAAACAGGAAAAACTCTGTTCAACTATTTTTCACTCCCTGATCTAACCCCGAAGATTTAACGCGGTTCTTATCTTCAGACCCTCTGTTTTAAACTCCCTCCGCTCCGCTCCGTGTGAGAGGAAGCAGGCCGGGCAGAGCGCCGCTACCGCTCCGCTAACGGCAGCGCAAACACTCAGATTTTAAAACATAAATTTAATGACAAAACCGAAAATCCGTAGCACACAAGGGCAAATTTAACCGCAGAGGGCGAACTAAACTGTTTTTAATTTTACATCGAGAACCGCTGCAACCTCTTTTCTCCTTTTCCTCTCTTTTCTCTTTTTTTTTTTTTTTCTTTTAAAAAAGAAAAAAGATTTATTTCCTACCTCCCGCCGGGATCCGTAAGTCCTGAAATCCGGTAACTTTCTCCTGGCTGGCTCGCCAAATGTAGAGAAAATCCTTTTTGGGATCTCCACAATAATCCTAAGTTTTCCATTATTCCAAATCGTCTAAGTTTTTCCTTCATCCGTGGACTTGAAGAAAACACAGGAGTCAAAGTTTCGGCTGGCATTCGTCCAACAAATACTGTGGAGGTCCTTTATTCCAAAAAAAGTACAAGACGTCCACAGGAGAGCATCGCATGTTCCGCGGTCCAAGGAAAACTCTGAAAACTTATCTCCGCACCCACGGCTTTTATAGGAAGATAAGAGACATATGACAATAAATGCATTATTTTCACCATCAATGATCATAGACATCTGTTCCTACTACTTTGAAGTTCTTGCTTATGTTCCCTTTATCATTGCTAGATAACTGCCACATAGGAACCTGAAGCTTTGGTGCTCATTTACAATCATCTTCATTATTTCGCCTCTCACCTGCTTTGCTTGCAGTTTAGTCAAGGCCATGGGTTTGCAAGTGCAGCGGACTTCCCCCTCCCTTACCCGTGTGTGTGTGTCCGGCCAGTGTTTTTTTTTCCACTCTCTCTGTCTCTCTCTCCACTCTCAATATTAGTCTTAGTTAAATGTTTTACTTAGGTGTTAGATGATTATAAAATATTCACATAATTATATAAAAATATCCTCAACAAATGGTAAACATGACGGACGTGTAATGACAGCGTAGGTCTTTTCTAAAAATGAGCCGTATCTATTTGCGCCTTTGCGAGTCTTTCACTCCGGTCTTTAACTTCTCTCAGAAGTGGTTTCGATGGTTTTACTTGGCGGAAGGAGGACACAGTCGGATGCTTCCTCCTCCTCCTCCTCCTCCTCCTTTTTTCCGACTGTTTTTATCTCATTTTAGATGATGGTAGAGGTTGAACTTTTTGAAAATTTTGTAGACAAACAGGAAGCCATTATGACTCGCAGTACACAAACACAAAGTGCACATTTGGCCTGGTGATTAATGGTTATGGGCAGCAGTTTAGAGCAAGAAAAACACTGAGGCGGCTAAAGAGGGCCTTCCTTGTGTTTGCATCCATCCTGCACAGAAAAAGAAACTTTCTGTTTAAAAAGAAAAAGCACTGCAGCATAATGTTGCAGCAGGGATACTCTCTCTTTATTAACTCAGGGCCTCATCTCCTGTCATAAAAGCTGAGCTCGGCTCTTCTTCGGAGAAGTTTCCCCGCTCTTCCCCTGGGCTTCGGGTGACACTTGTCAAAACACGACAACACGGGCAGAGGACACACACTTCTGTTGGAGGGCATTTGTCACAGTATATTGAGACAGAAACATGAATATCCACACTTCTCTCTGGGGGGTTTTCTCCAAGCTTTTGATATTGAAATTTAAAACCCCTCACCCAGATGGTGGCGTGTCTTTATTCAGATTCCGTCTTTCATTTGAATCTTTTTTTTTCACCTTTTCTTTTCCCTTGAGTCGAGTGTTTTTTGTTCTTGAATGTGAAATCGTCACACCGGGAGGATATTAAAATCACAGATGTGGTATGAAACTATTTTCTTTAGCATTCTGAGTTTGAAAAATAAATTGGCCAAAAAAGTCAATAAATGATTGATTTTCTTTTTTTTTTAACCAGATTACAAAAGAACAAAAATGTAAGAATAACGACCCACTTTATGGTACCTTTTCTGGCGTTTGATAGTGGATATTTTTTTACGTACTTCAGCGCAGCAAAATAATAATCGTTAATAACCAGATTCACGCTTTCTCATGTCGATGTGTCGGGACCTTTATTTAGTAAAAATTACATAATTTTTTCACCCTTAATTGGAATTCCTTTTTTTTTCCTTACAGCTTCAAATTCTGAATATCAGCTAAATTTTTACTTTACATTATGTCTTCGACATTATAAAAGACATTAATTAATTAATAGATTGATTAATTAATTAATTATAAATTAAAGTAGAAGACCGTGTCCTTCTTAAATTATACATGTTGTTGCTTTAGTGCAGCATTATTAATGTGTTTCACAGAAGATAAATAGCGCCGTGGCAAAAGCTGCTTTCTAACTAGGTCATGGATTTTTGGTTTCCAGCAACATTGGCTCAGCTACCGCCCATAATCCAAATTTTTATTGTAATTGCCTTGAAACTTTGGGGGGGGGGGTTGTTGATAACAATTATTTTGCATTATTGCATTACAAAAGGCCTTCACCTCTGAATAATCATATGAATGATCATCTGCTACCTTCATTGTCTGTTGATTGTTTTCGCAATAATTTGTCTAAAACTAAAGATGTCCATCATCTTCGAAGTTGAGATCTTCTTTTCCTTTAATCTTGAAGAAATGTCTTCCAGGACGAGGTACGTAGAGGTACACAGAGGTATGGAGAGAGAAAGGAAAACCACTGTTCAACAGAAACCCCAACCCCCCGGAGTGCTTCCTTCGTTGCAAATGTATAGATTTTGCATTTGTTTTGTGAAAAAGTGAAATGGAAATCCACTCCTCCGTTGTCTTGGCAGGCATTTAAAAATTTGCTCGCTCTCATGCTCCTTTCAGTCTTGGGTGTATCCGCCACACGTTTTAATGAAGTCCTCAGATTTTATTGAATATATTTTCACCACTTTCATTCTAGTGAAATGAGCTTTAATCTCTGGTGGCCTATAAGGCAGTGGAGAATCAAATGATTTTCTACATTTCTCTGAAACTGTCACATCTCTGCAAAAGTGTGATTTATAGATAAAAAGCAGTCTAACAAACTGTGAAAAAGACGTTGCGGTGTCAAAATAGAAGTCTAATGATCTGCTAAAGTCACTAATTGAGGACATTATGCACTTCTCTTCACAATTTACAGCTATGAATTTGACAAAAAGCTATGACTCTCATTTAGTTTAGCAGTTATTAAGAATTAATTAATACATATTAACGACTGGCGAGGGGAAGTAGGTAATTGTAAAGTGTCTGACAAACATTGAAGAGGACTTCTACTTCCATGACCGTTTATTTACTATATCCTTCTGTATTCTGCATACTGCCTTGTGCCTAAGTGTCTTAAAAAGTGTATCCTGAATAACTGCAGGAACGTTGGTGGCAGTGAAAGGATGACGTGATGAACACAAGTTATAATTTCATACATGTCAAAGTCTAAAACATTTAGGTTTGTCAAGTGATTTTCAAAAGTACGCAATTTTCTTCTTCTTTGGTTTCAAACTTTGGGAAGACCAAACAGAAAAACATGACATTGCCCATCCTGCCAGAGATTAAGGCATGGATGAGCGTTTCTAAATCTGCTCTGGACATCAGATCTCTGACTCTTGATATTTGTTTGAGGTGATTAAATCCGTCTTTTGGTCAGAGCTTCGATGTGGCTGCTGAAGCTCAGGTCCAAGTCCATGATCACTCCAACATTTCTATCCAGGGTTTTTATCACGAGTCTTCTGGACTCAACCTGTGGAGCAAATTTTACTCTTTTGTTACCAAGTAGGATTATTTCCGTCTCATCTTAATTTTATTGCTCCAGCTATTCACACCAAGCACCAACAGAGTCTAATGGACCAGAGTTATTTAAGGAAAGAGCCAAGTAAATCTCTGTGTCGTCTGCATACAGATAAGATGAATACAGAGAAAAGATGCCTCCTGGAGGCTGATATGCTAAACTAAATGCTGCCTGAACAGATTAACATTTTACCACCTGCTAGAGGTTGAAGAAAAACAAGTCATGGTACGAGGTCGTCCCAGTGCACCCTGGGAGGAAGGAAGTGGTATCAGTATGAGTTGCTCAAAAAGGTGGAGCAGGTGTGAAGTGCTCTGCCACATTGTTGTCGAGTTATGCAACGATAAGTATGCGTATACTGTAAATGTGTGAAAGTGAAAATTAGCACGCTCCAGTCCGTGCATGTGCAGCTGCATGTGGAGGAATCTGATGGTGAAAATGTGTTGTGAAAGTTACAAGACCATTTATTTTGCCAGCTCCTGTAAAAATGAGCCAGAATCTCATAAAATTATTGTCTGCATGCGCATATTATGTTTCGTGATAATAAATAAAACTTGCCCGCTTGTGTTATTTTGAATATGTTCAGTGTGAAATCAATTCCTGCACATACAGTATGGCATGTTCTTTTTTGTGTGACTTTATATCTGGACATATGGCATGAATTATGATTTTTGCGCCATGACTAAAAAAGAACATAGGCATTGTTTCCAAAGCTGTGACCTGTGTGGTGTAGTTTTCCCACCAGTCTCGTTCCAGCCTTAAGCATTGCTCTATACCAGTGGTCCTCAACCTTTTTTCAGTGATGTACCCCCTGTGAAATATTTTTTCAGCCAAGTACCCCCTAACCAGCGCAAAGCACTCTTGGTTGTAAAAAGAAAAAGACCTAAAACAGAGCACTGTGCCATCAGTAACTGATTCATTAAACATCAAAATATTACTGCTACGCTTCAACCACGACTCCATCGTTGGTCCAAGTGATTGACAGGTGAAGCCAGGTGGCATTTGACAGGTTAGGTGGAACCATCCTGGTGTGGGGGATACTCTGCGGTTTTAGGATAATAAGTTGAATAGCCTACTCCTGAAGATAAAATTCATTTTATGAATTTAGACTTATATTTTCCTCAATTATTTATGAAATATTTATTTTTTAAAGGATTTTTGCACGGATGCTACTTTTTAAATATATGTATATTTTAAAATTTCACGTACCCCCTGGAGTGCCTTCACGTACCCCCAGGGGTACGCGTACCCCCATTTGAGAACCACTGCTCTATACTACCATGAAGATGAACTTCTTTTGACCAATTTAGCTCGATATGTCTTCCTGCATCAGTGCTCCAGAGCGCATTTTTCTACTAAAAGCTTCAGAGAGCTGCTATCTGGAATTTACGGAAACTTCAGCACGAAATTTGTCTTTTTCTTTTCCAAACGGAGATTATCTACTGATTTCACATCGTACCGTCTTCAGAAATTTGTGGTTGCAATGTCATAGAAAGACTAAAATCTTTGGTATTTTATATGTATATGTGTATGTATATATATATATATATATATATATATATATATATATATTTGCTTATTTCTATTGTGGATTTGTTTTAACCTGCACAGCGCTGTGGTCAATAGAGGTTGTTTTAAAATGTGATATAGAAGAAAAAACTTGACTATTAATGAAAAAGAAATCCATGGTTTAAAGAGCTGAAGCAGAGCAACAAAAGCTGCAAATCGAGTACAAAATCGTGGTTCCCAACAGGCGTTTTATGACAACAAGCTGAATATAACTCTCTCTTCTGATTGGGACTGAGTTAACCCAATTCAATTTAACAGATTCAAAATTCATGTAATGCTAATTCATAAACAACGGCCTGTCCTCATCAAGTTAAGGGTTAAGCACAAAGCCCCAATTCACCCACTCATACAAGTACATGGTGTCCATGTCACGTTGCTTTGGAGTGAAATGAGTCATATTCTCCACCATTAATCCACTCTGAAGCTCTCTGTTTGAAGAGAACACCTGAGTTCAGTTTTATTTAGTCTTAAGGTCATTATCATTCACATTACCACAGCAACCTGCTTTGTGCACTTAAGAGCAGTGAGCAACCCAGATGCTGGATTTACTCTTTGTTCGTCAACACTTGGAACAAATGTCGGTCTGTACCAGGTCTTAAAATTGAGCAAACACATCCTCGTGAGAACGATAACAGATGACATACGCTGCGCTGTGTCACAGCTTGTTTCATACGAACTAAGCCGAAGTACAGACAGTACAGTTTGAGTCCTGCTTCCTAAGGAGTTAAGAGAGTAAACAGCATTGAGGTGCTCATGATCAAATGCATGTGATTAATTGATCATCAGCAATTGTGAGCACCTCTATAAAACCACAGGTTCTGGCAGTTTCTTGGTCTGGAGGATTCAGTCTCGCTTGTTTTGTCTTCATGCCAGCTACCAAACACGGCGGTGGAGGGGTGATGGTTTGGGCCTGTTTGTTAAGCCACGGGGGCATGAGCGTCTTTCAGTCATCGAGTTGTACATGAACTCCTCTGTATACCGAAGTATACCCTAACCCCCAGAGCCGTCTGGGAGATTTGCGAGGCCCTGTGCGAAATGGCCGGGGTGGGCCCAAAATTTTTGGGTTTTTCGGGTCGGATCGGGTGTCTATATGCGCAATTTTAACTCTCCAATTAGCAAAATACTGGATACCTTCCCCTGCCTCATCATCATTTGGCTTGCCTTGACGCGGGGCCCCACGGCTGCTTGAGACCCGGTCGGATCGGTGATTTTTGTAACAAATTTATCAAACGAGCCTTTCAGAGAGGCATTAAACTTTCTTTAGTTTTTTTCTTTTTTCATCCCCTGACGGAAATTTCCTGAATTTGTCTCGTTCTCTCGACATTGTGTGACAGTTTGTTACACACTCCACCCGTCTGGATCAGAGCAGCTTGTGTCTGCGCTTGGTTTGACGCAGTTGTGTTGAACAACAGACACGCGCATTTGAACATATATTTATTGATAAGCAAGACTAGTACACATTTAGGTCTGTAATGGAACGTGACTGTTGATATTTATAAGGGAAAAAATGAAAAAAAATGAAAAAAAAACGGCCCATAGCGCGAGGCCCCATGCGGTCGCACGGTTCGCACACCCCTTGCGGCGGCCCTGCTAACCCCGATCCTGGGGCCATCTACTTAACAACGAGAGCTATGCTGAACACTGATCTGCAATCGAATGAATGACACACACTCAACACTCACACACTCAACCGGGTATTCTGATGTTTCACACGATGCTCCTGTTTGGTTTTGTTATTCTATTTTAACACGGTGTAATATGTGTTGTTGTTCATCTGGAGTTATAGGACTGAATAATTGAAAACAGACACGGCAAACCTTGTTGGTGTCCTAACATTAAAGAAAACGAAAAACCCACAATCGTCATTGAAATAACACTTGGTCGACTCCTCATGAACAAACCGCTCCTGTCTCTCTGGAGTTTCTTCTCCAGACTGCATGTTTTAGCTTTTTCCTCAGATGTTCAACAGGATTTAGATCAGGGCTCATAGAAGGCAACTTCAGAATTGTCCAATATTTTGTTCATAGTCGTTCTCGGGTGTTTTTTAGTTGTGTTTTGGATCACTTTCCTGTTGGAGGACCCATGGCTTTCAACTGAGACCAAGCTTTACAAGACTGAGCAGCACATTTCCCTCCAGAATGTCTCGAAAGTGAGCCCAGTCTGCGCGAAACCTGCGCAGATACGAGGAACCCTGTAGCAGACGCAACAAAGCAGCTCCAGAACATAACCAAGCCTCCTCCATGTTTCACATTAGGTATGCCATCCTTTTCTTTGAAGGCTTCATTCTTGCGTTTATGAACATAGAGCTCACGTGACTCAGATATACAATTTACTTCTGTCGGATTCAAGTTATTTCTGTGACCGTTGTGTGAAATGGTTAACTGATCATGTGTACAGATGCAAGCGTGACGTTTATGTAAATATGATTGTCTGTCTGTGCGTATCATAATAAGCCGGCAGCTGCTGAAACTCATTAGGGCCTGGTAGAAACAGCTGTGAAACTCTATGGTAACCACATGTAAACAGCTCCAGTCTCACACTCTCACTCTGAGTGCCAAGGCCAGGGAATGGAGGAGACGGCCTGGGTGGATGGTGGGGAGCTTTACATGTCGACACATACCAGTCAGGAGTTGAGCGCTAACAAACACATGGCCAGAGGGAGGGAGAGCCAATGTAGCCTCTGGCTGTTTTATTAAACTGGTGGTGTTGCTCCGATAGCACAACTACCTGACGCATAAATCTTGATTTGAAAAAGGAACAAAAATATACTCAATGTAAAAGTGACAAAAAAGTGAAGATTTGGTTGGGAACTGCACAAAAGATGGAAGATGGTTTGCTGGAACAAGATGAAAATAATTGTATAGAATAATGGTGGTGAAAGAAAGAAATTAAAGTTTTTATACAGATATGAATAAATGAATGTGGAAACGCAGGAATGTGGAGACAGATGGGTGACGGGCAAAAGAGTTATGATAAAGAGATTATTTAATCATGATGCTGATGACAGGTGGAGGACTTAACAAATGGATGGTAGATGCCAGATTTGATTTGACACTGGCATGGGGGGGGGCACTGGGGGCAGAGACAGGACAGGTGGGACAGAGAGAGAGTACATGACACTCAACAAATGATACTTGTTGACCTTTTTAAAGGTAGGGTAAGCGATTTCTGGATGACATCACGTCTGTTGGTATTTGAAGAAAAACATTGAACTGTATTCACAAAGTGGACGGACAGCAGATATTTAGGCCCCGTTTGCACGTAGCAAAAACGGTGGCATTTTCATGCGTTTTGGCCGTTCGGTTACACGAAAACGAAGCTCAAAGTCACCAAAAACAATCATTTCTGAAAACTCCGGCCAAAGTGGAGATTTTCAAAAAGTCAGTTTTCACGTTTGCTTGTAAATGGATGGAAACGGAGATTTAGGCTTCAGAACGTCACATTATGCAACAGAAACGTCACCAGCGTCATGTGTGCGACCTGTGTTTACAATTTGTTTGGCCACCGTCAATATTTTCTTGTATTTTACCTGTTTTATATTCTAAAGTCACACTTAAAAGTAACTCCACTTCTCTGTCACTCCAAACGAAAGACTCTCGTTCCGTCTTGGCAGTAACTGGCAGTCCAGGCTGATTTATGGTTCCGCGTTACACCAACGCAGAGCCTACGGCGTAGGCTACGCGGCGACGCGCACCGTACGTAGGCTACGCCGTCGATTTAACGCGGAACCATAATATTCAGGCTTCACACGTGTCATTTGTTGACGTTTTTTTCCAGGATTCCGATTGGCTAGCATGACTTTATGCTTCTCGTTACACTGCCCCCTGCAGGTTTGGTTGCTCATAGCACCTTAACAGCGTATTTATGCGGGTTTGTGTAAACAAGGGTATTTTTCAAAACGTAGAGGGGGAAATATCCGTTTTTGTAAATACCCGGCTATGTGTAAACGTGGCCTTACTTGAATGTGACGACAAGGGCTAGAAATGGTACAGAATGACTTACCCTATCTTTACTTAATCTTGAGGATTGAGGACGGTTAAACTAGGGCAGTGTTTCTGCTGGAGTTTGCGTCTGAGGGTATTAGTCTTTCTTTCTTTGGTTTTGATTGTGCTGCCATGTCAGCACTAATGTTTGTGTATAACATAAACGAACGGTTCTGGCCAGCGAACTTCTTGGAAAAATATAAACAGTCGGAAAGTGTGTATTTTGTCTGGAAGGGAAATGACGAGCTTTTTGTATGCATGTTTGTCTTCATGTGCAGTTGCTTGCGAACCATCGTTAGTTACTGTGGTGAAAGTGGCCCATTTATCTTGTTTTAGTCATGTGCAATGGGTCAGTGGCACATATCAAAGGGCTCCGTGTTTTACACGAAACGATGTAATAGTCTCAGGAAAGAGAAATGAGAAGCAAACACCAAAGATAGAAGAGTTGTACTTGTAGATGTTTACTGAGAAGAGGCGTGCAGATAAAGATTTATTTAAGGATTTAATTCAAATGCTCTGTGTGCACAGAAGGCACTCAGGTGCACCGCTGAGTTGTAGAGCATCCACATTTTGAAATAGCTTGGTGTGTGATTCCTGCAGCTGTGAGTGTAAAAAGCATGAAAACAGTTGGCAAGTGTTTGTCCCCAGCAATGGTGGAAATGGAAACTAAAACCGGTGCCATCCCAGCGTTTATGAGTGCAGAAGGCCTTCATTTACATAATTTACCAGCAAACAGTCTGAATATCCAAACACACTGAGGTTTAAACAGTCATGGCAGTGAATGTTGGCTTGTCAGGTTAAAAAACTGATATACAAGAAGATAAGTGGCTATTTTGGGCACATTAAACACTGATAAATGTCCGAGTTTGATATCGAACTGTCGTTGTCCAGGGGAGAAAGCTTCTTTGTTGATTGACTGACATCCATCGATAAATCTGTAAAAAAACAAGCTCCATCTATAAAACATGCTGCCCCTCTCATTTTTCAACGAGAAAAAAACAACCTTGTTACAGTCCATTTGAATGTAATAAATCATAATTTGAGTCATCCGTCAGTGAAAGAGCACAGATTTAGGGATTGTGCTTGAAAAGAAACACACTGAACTTCCCAAATTAATGATACGGCTCCATTTATGCTAAAAAAGACCTTTTTGATATGCGAGTGCAACCTAATATGAGTCAGATCCCATTTAGTAGCAGAATGGGCTTTAAAAACAAAGTTATTATAAGACGCAGAGCCCCTCCGTTCTCAGGTCATAGGATTTATTTTAGACTGTACTCTTCTGCAGAGACGACCACAGTTTAGTGGATAAAAATCTTACAGTAGCCCTGTAGTCACTAAAGAAAAGCAGAGTTGGTGGGAAGTAGGGATGGGCGGTATGGACTAAAAAATGCATCACGATAATTTCTGGCATTTATCCCGATAATGATAAAAATGACGATAAAACTGCAAAAAGGAATGTATCTTCTTTCTTTCTTTCTTTCTTTCTTTCTTTCTTTCTTTCTTTCTTTCTTTCTTTCTTTCTTTCTTTCTTTCTTTCTTTCTTTCTTTCTTTCTTTTCTTTCTTTCTTTCTTTCTTTCTTTCTTTCTTTCTTTCTTTCTTTCTTTCTTTCTTTCTTTCTTTCTTTCTTTCTTTCTTTCTGGCTCATTTCTTTCTTTTTTTTTCTTTCTTTCTTTCTTTCTTTTCTTTCTTTCTTTTCTTTCTTTCTTTATGGCTCATTTCTTTCTTTTTTTCTTTCTTTCTGGCTTCTTTCTTTCTTTCTTTCTTTCTTTCTTTCTTTCTTTCTTTCTTTCTGGCTCATTTCTTTCTTTCTTTCTTTCTTTCTTTCTTTCTTTCTTTCTTTCTTTCTTTCTGGCTCATTTCTTTCTTTTTTTTCTTTCTTTCTTTCTGGCTCATCTCTTTCTTTCTTTCTTTTTTTTCTTTCTTTCTTTCTGGCTCATCTCTTTCTTTCTTTCTTTCTTTCTTTCTTTCTTTCTTTCTTTCTTTCTTTCTTTCTTTCTTTCTTTCTTTCTTTCTTTCTTTCTTTCTTTCTTTCTTTCTTTCTTTCTTTCTTTCTTTCTTTCTTTCTTTCTTTCTTTCTTTCTTTCTTTTTTTCTTTCTTTCTTTCTGGCTCATCTCTTTCTTTCTTTCTTTTCTTTTTTCTTTCTTTCTTTCTTTCTTTCTTCTTCTTTCTTTCTTTCTTTCTTTCTTTCTTTCTGGCTCATTTCTTTCTTTCTTTCTTTCTGTCTTTCTTTCTTTCTTTCTTTCTGTCTTTCTGTCTTTCTGTCTTTCTGTCTTTCTTTCTTTCTTTCTTTCTTTCTTTCTTTCTGGCTCATTTCTTTCTTTCTTTCTTTCTGTCTTTCTTTCTTTCTTTCTTTCTGTCTTTCTGTCTTTCTTTCTTTTCTTTCTGTCTTTCTTTCTTTCTGGCTCATTTCTTTATTTCTTTCTTTCTGGCTCATTTCTTTATTTCTTTCTTTCTTTCTTTCTTTCTTTCTTTCTTTTTTTCTTTCTTTCTGGCTCATCTCTTTCTTTCTTTCTTTCTTTCTTTCTTTCTTTCTTTCTTTCTTTCTTTCTGGCTCATCTCTTTCTTTCTTTCTTCCGTCATCAACGGGAATTTATCGTTTTTACCTCGAGATGACAAATTCTTACCGTGGAGAATTTTTTTGACGGTTTATCGTGAACGGTAAAATATCACCCATTCCTAGTGGGAAGTTAAAGGGTTGAATGGCCTTCGTGGGTCAATAGGATAAGTGCAAATGGGAACAGGACCGTTGGAGCACAGTGGATAGGTTGCAATCACGGGCCAGAGTCCGTCAGAACGTTAGAAACAGTTTGAAAGCTGCATATTTGTCAAAAGAACAATGAATTCTAACATTGGGGATTTAAATGTGTAAATCGGGCTGAAGACATCGCAGCCGAGGAGGAAG
Source organism: Cololabis saira (assembly GCF_033807715.1). Classification (NCBI taxonomy): domain Eukaryota; kingdom Metazoa; phylum Chordata; class Actinopteri; order Beloniformes; family Belonidae; genus Cololabis; species Cololabis saira. The sequence goes on from NC_084600.1 coordinate 34,642,443, forward strand.
ACTGATAGGAATTTGCAGAGTGAGTGAACGCCTGAGTTGAAAGGCATATCAGTATCACCGCTCCGTCATTAAGGCAAGAGCAGATCCGACCGTGATTACAGTTGTCTGCTTGGTTAAACTGATGTGTGTTTGTATGGCCTGCAAGCCTCTTTTAAACTTATTATTTCCAGTTGAAACTCTGGCGTTGTAACAGAGGAATTGGAAACAGACTGTTTTACAAAGTCAAAATCAGATTTATTTATTTTTTTTAATCCCGCAAAAGGAAGATGGAAATGGGCCGTTTACAGTCCGTGAAGTCCTTGACAGCCTGCTAAGGAGATGAACCAGAATATTCTGACTTCATCAGGACCAAAAACATTCCTACCGGCTTTCTTGCTGACATCGCCGTTTCTGTCACCAGAGAAGCATAAACACTTTTCTTATCTCGATGAACCGGGAGAACGGGGAATATTATCACCTGGGATCATTTCATTTTTTAAGATTTGATACTTCTTGATTATTTTGTGGACCGCTTCTGTTAATCCTTGTATGAGGTGTAACGCATCTCTTTCGACTCTACGTGTTTTCCCTAATGTCTTACAGACATAAACGATGGGGGCTTTCACACTTGCAGGCTTTAGCTGCTCAAAACAAACTGGGGTTGGTGCAGTTCATTTCATCTGGTGTGACCACAGCAATCCCACGCAGGTGCAGATCTAAACAAAACAGAACTGAGACCCTCAAAAAGAAGTGGTCCTGATCTAAATCAACTAGTAAACTCTGCTATGGCTCTTCTGGGGGGGAAACCACGCTGAAGCAAAACAAGACCAAAACCCCAGAACAGCATGAATAAAGTGTAGACTTGAGGATTTTCCAGCATAAACCCATCGTACACTTCTCAGCTCCGTATGATTTTTGCAGCTGTCTCATGCACTGATTTCCGTGCATCAAGACATTCCTTTCCAGCCGTGGCCGTGCTTCATTTCAAGCCAAACTATTTGGGGAGAGTGATAAATGTAAGCTATTTAACGGATCACCGGGACAAACAACCAATCCACATGTGTTCACCTTGTTATAAAGCAGGCTGTAGACCCGGATGTTTGTCTGCAAAAGAGAAGAAGATGTTTGTGAGCTCATCAGAGTAAATGAACCCGGGGGTGAAAGCGTGCAGAGATGGAGTGTAGAGAAGTGGACCATACAAAGCTTGAAGTATCGGGCAGTTTAAATGATTAAAGTGGCCCTCCACAACCTCATCTTATGCCTTTCCGTAGTAAAACTCAGCAAGGTGTTGCGGAGACGTTCGTTGATTCATTGTAGGAGAGTAGTCGATGGATTTGCTGGAGGTACGTCAAATATAGTTGAGTTCAAATTAGCTTAATTTATGTAGCGCAAAAATCAGGACAAATGTAATCCCAAGGCACTTCAACAATACAGTTCAACTTGTTCCGAAGTAGTCCAATTAATAAAAAGTAAATTCAATTATAATAATTATTCCTTTGTGATACAAATCTGTGATACAATCCCCCGTCCTGAGCAAGCACCAGGCGACTGTGGAAAGGAGAAACCCCCCTTTAGCTGGAAGAAACCTCTCGTAGAACCAGACTCAGGAATGGCGAGCATCTGCTTCGACCCGTTGGGAGTAGGGATGTTAACAATTAATCGATTTTTTTGATTAATTGCCGTTATGAAATTACCCGATTAAAATTAACGATTACAATCAATCTATTTATTTATTTATTTTTTTCGTTTAATTTCACCAGCTGGTATTACGCCCGGACCACATTTAATGCGACACAACGCGCTGCGCCGCGCACATAAAGTTAGAAGAAAGAGACGGCGGATATGTTTGGTTTTAGTAACATGCTCAGGCAATGAGTCTGCAATGGCCCAGACGGGAGACACATGTAGCTCAGTGCTTAACTTTTATTTTTAATCCACTCTATATTCTTCTGGTTGTTCTCCGATATGCTCCCCTAAAGCCTGATTTATGGTTCCGCCTTAAATCGACGCAGAGCCGCCGCCGTAGGCTACGGCGTAGGCTCTGCGTTGTTGTAACGCGGAACCATAAATCAGCCTTCACCCGGTACATACATAGGTTCCTCTAAACATCTGTTCCCGCTACAGTTTTTAACTAAAAGAAAATGTGCTCCAATACAGCAGGTCTCATAATTTTATTTTGAACACTGCCAAAACTCTAACTTAAAACGTAACTAGAACTTAAAATTTGCTTGACACAAATGACACTATTATGGCTGCTGCTACTACTAATAGCCTTGAAGTGCACTTTATATTATATTCATTGTGGTACAAAAATGTCTTTTTGTTACTTGTGTATCAAATAAATATTTGATTAAGGAATACATTAAAATGTCCTTTGTATTTTATATAAGCAAAAAAAAATTATGTTTGTATCTCAGATGGGGGAAAAACGCCGCTTATCAACTAATCGATGATCGATCGATAAGGTTATCAACTGTCAATTAATGAAATAATCGATAATTTGCATCCCTAGTTGGGAGTTGAGACAACAGGGAAGAGGAGAGAATGTATCTTGGTTATGAAATCCTCATGAGGGTTGAAGCTGTCATTAACCAAGCAGAATATGATGACATGTTGTCCTTTTACTGAAAAATGTAGGAGGTCAGATCTCCAGCAATGGGTGAAATAACTGAACTGAGCAAGGTGTAAGATTCATCTATTCATTTTGTAGTTACACCAATGTCCAAAGATTTCTGTTAAAATCTTTAATAATTGTTCTGTAAATCTCATTATTCAATTCCTTAGAAAATTGACCAAGGTAGATTCATAGCAAAGCAATTTAGCTGAAACTTTTGTCCTTTTATGAGAGAATGAGCAAGGACATGTTTGTGTAGTCCAGTGATTTAAAAAAAACTTTTTTTATTATTTTATTTTGAATGGAAAAATGGAACTTGGCAAGTTTACAAAGTCAGCAAGTAGACGCTCTATAGTACAGTTAATCTTTGTTTTACATGCAGAAGGTTAATATGGCGCCTCATTCTTGAGCAGGAGGAAACTCGTCTCGTGTAAATACACTGAGGTTCATTTGTTTTTTCAAACAGCGGCATAAGTTTACTTTAATTTAACTTATTTAGACCTTTAAGTGCTCTAAGTCCAAAAGGGCTTTGTAAAAAAAAGAATAGCCTCTGAAGAAACTAGAAACATGAAATAAAATCATTTGTTAGGATATAACTCTCAGCCTTATGGTGTAGCCTTTTTCTTTGTGAGCCCTCCAGACAACCCTCACACACCCCAACCAAGAAGGGACATATGTGAGGAAGCTTTTTATTGATTTTAGCTCTGTATTTAACATAATGGTCCTGAATATTCTAGTGGTCCAACTCCTCAACCTTGGTGTCAGCAGCCCCATGTGCGTGTGGATGCAGGACTTTTTATCCAACAGATGGTCAGACTGGGCTCACACCTCTCTTCTAATCTGTCTGTCAACACCGGGGCACCCCAAGGCTGCGTTCTCAGCCCCCTCCTCTGCTCCCTTTACACCTCGGACTGCGCTGCTACTCACCCTTCAGATGACTTGACAGTGGTTGGTCTGATCGGAAACAACGAGTCAGCCTACAGGAATGGAAACTGGAAAATCCGGAAACATGGTGCATTGACAATAATCTAACACTGAACATAAAACAATAATTTTTTCATTTTCGGAAGAACAAGGTTGACTGTACTCCATTATAGGGCTGGGGATCGATTCAAATGTCAAGAATCGATTCGATTCCGATTCTTAAGATTCAGAATCGATTATCAAGATTTGATCCGATTCGATTCCGATATTGATTTGGTTTAGTGTTATTAAAACAGTTTTTTGAGCTGTTGCATGAATTATATGTAGTAATAAAATATTACTACTAGTATTATATTGAGATTAAACAGCAAGTATTGGCAGCTAATGATGCTGTAAGGACCAATCAGCTCCCAGAATGCTGATAGAACTGCTTTCAGAAACATCATGTGGGGCAGAATTACCAAACAGATCCAGGGCAGCAAACAGAGACGGATGAAATCGGTTTTATTTTTGCCCACATTCCGTTTTTATTTGTTCCATTTCCGGTCTATTTTGGTTTTTAATTTTTGAGCATTTGGTTTTTTGCAAATGTAACCCCAAGACAGTATATAAAGTAATGAAATATAGACAATTTATGCAATTATAACCTAACACTTTAATGTTTTCATACCTTTAAACATATTTAAAGGCAAAAACATGGCACCAGTTATTCTCGTGTCGAACAAAACATTCCTTTTTTGGGGATAAACAAAAAAATAACCAAAAGTTGTAGTGTAATGATGAAAAAAAACAAAAATAAATAAATAAATAAATAAATAAAATAAAAACGTGCTGCTTTAACTTATTAACTTATTAACTGAGTGGGATTGTCGATGGCAAGTGAATGTGTGTGTTTGTGTGATCGTGTGTTTAGGTGTTGCACATCCAAATTTGGCACAATGACGACAAAGATTTACGATATCAGTATTTGACTTAAGAAATGGCGAGGCCACTTTTGTGCTTCTCCTGGCTTGACGGGTAAGAACACACAACAGCTGGCGTTAAACACCTCCATTGTAAATTCAATTTTCAATGAGATGTACGAACCTGAGGAAGTTTCAGTACGTACAGAGATGTAAACCAGCATTAATCATGTAGTTGGTTTTATTTTTTGCAGTCACACATCTCCAAAACTAGGTCACATCTCCCCCCAGCTTTTCATAAAAGGTTGTCTGACTGAGCTGCCGTATCAAGAATATGTACATTGGACTCTGTGGGGGAAAATTGGCTTGTGACTTCTGCCTGTTAAGTGTCCTTTACTCTCTTTACTCTGTTGTCAGTGACCCAGTTTTTTTTTTTTTTTTAATCAAAGGGATTTTTTTTCTTTTTCTAAAAGCACGTTTAACCCACATATCATTTCCTCTCTCAGAAATTCTTGCTATTCATGCTTGGCACACATTCAACCCCCCTGGGAGCTGCCAAGTACAAGCACCAGATTCACCAGAGCAGTTTAGGGTTTTTAATCCTTGTTAAGATCAGTTGAAAATAGTTGAGATAGCTGGAATATACATATATATATATATATATATATATATATATATATATATATATATATATATATATATATATATATATATATATATATGTTGGTTTATGTGACTGATTCAGTGAGAGGAGCTTTTTCTCAAGCAGACACTAAGCAAAGCAAATTCTTATTCCAGATCCCACCTGCTTAACCTCTAAGCAGTCTCTAAGTCTCGAATATAGATATTTAAATTTGTGCAAAAGCGGCACAGATAATCTCTACCTTTTTATGCTTTTTTTTCTATCTCTAATTTCTTTGAATTCATACTCATACTTGAATGAAAAGGAGAATTTGTATCTCGCTGGAGGCCAGAAATTGCATCTGTTGGAGCCGGGGAGTGAAGTCACTCAGTCAAAGCCTTATTGAAGCGGGAACAAAGCTTAATTGCGTGACCTTTTGAGTGAAGTCTTGGCAATCAGCCTGCCCTTGGCGTGGAGGCGAGCGGTGTCGCTCCGCGAATCATTCAGACCAGGGCTTGTGATGAGCCGGCGTTCAGACAAATCTCAAAAGGACTTGTTCGCTGTCTTGTCTCATGCTAATGAGGGACATAAATTGTAGGCTGGGTGACTTTTCAGCGCTCGGCATTACAAAGCTAGACTAATAGTGACGGATATGACATTTCAGATGCTAGTCGAGAGAAAGAACTTTTTTTTTTTCTAAATAAGAGCGCAAGGAAATCCTTTTCACATTCACATCAAGTCCTTGATTTGTAAAGTGTCAAGCCTGTGAAGGCTGTCGATGCCAGTGATTCATGTAAGTGAGAGAGTTTCCTGCACAATGAACTCACACTGCCTTCACATTCACTCCTACAAATCTATACTCTCATCCATCCTGAGATGTAGCACAGTGTAGCGAGGGCACTGAAAGATTCCTCCAGGCCCGTGCGCTCTGTGGCCCGCATGGTACCTGATTTACTCTGCTCTTAAGAAGATCAAACTGTCATCTGAACTATGACAGATGCCAATAATGGAGCAAAAAGAGGAAAAAAACACACTTTCTGAACAGCATCATTGCACTCATTTTCCAAACAGTTACACGCACGCACGCACGCACGCACGCACGCACGCACGCACGCACGCACGCACGCACGCACGCACGCACGCACGCACGCACGCACGCACGCACGCACGTACGCACGCACGCACACTCATCGTACAGGTTTGTGTATATGTTGCACACATATGTGTTGTTTTGAATGAACAAAGTCGCAAAAGAGAGCACACATCGAACGACAGACGTCTAATTTTAAGGGTTACTATCCGTCTATGGTGCTAATATTTCCAAACTGTTACATTTTTGACATGTTGGGTGGGTTTGGATGTGTTGGATAAAATTAGACATGGTCCTCAAGCAGTCGATTATTGTCCTCGATACGTGATATTGTTGTTACCGTGGTGTACGCAACGAGGAGGGCCACATCTAATGAAGAGGACGGGAATGGTATTGTGATGGAAAAATAAAGTACTAAAGTCATTCACGAGTCCATGTTGAGTCTTTTGAGATGAGTCAAAGTCAAGTCTGAAGCCGTCGATGTGCAGCTTCAGTGCAACTCAACTCCCCAAGGTTGGTCTAAAACAGGGGTCGGCAACCCGCGACTCTAGAGCCGCATGCAGCTCTTTAGCGCCGCCCTAGTGGCTCCTGGAGCTTTTTCAAAAATGTTTGAAAATGGAAATAGATGGGGGAGGGAAATATATTTTTGGTTTTCATGTGGTTTCTGTAGGAGGACAAAAATGACACTAACATGACACAAACATTCTTAACGTTTTCCAATGCTGTAAAAATGTGTAGAATAAATATTAAATTTCAACATTTCTGTTTACGAAGATTTGCGTCAGATCCTGCGACACACGTTTCTACCAGCAGGGCGGCGCCAGGCAGGTGGCTGTTGTAAACAAACCGGCCAAAGGGAAAAAGAGAAAAATAACTTAGGAGAAAAGAGGATTCAACGTTTCTTGGACCGATTATTTGCATTCATTGCCTGAATGTTAATAATATAACTAATATAAATACATACAGCATGTGTTGCCTTCATTATAAGGCTTATACAAGACTTTTGTGGCTCCAGACATATTTGTTTTTGTTTTTTTTGGTCCAATATGGCTCTTTCAACGTTTTGGGTTGCCGATCCTTAAAATCTAAAATATCGCACTTATAGCAGCACAAGAGTAGGCCGTGGGCATATAGTGCAATATATATGATGAAATATATATAAGATGAAGGCGTGTGCTGTTATCATATGTCATATTAAAGGAATATCCATCTTGACTGTGAGAATGAAGCCCTGAAGCCCCAAAATATCCATAAGGAATTCTCAGTCTTGATTGACAAAACCCGCGATGGCGAACCAACCGGTGGCTGTAGTCGTTGACAGTTCCTAGCGGGGTGGTGAGTGACAGAAACTTCCAGAAGAAGAAACACGAGGAGCTTGAAAAATACCAAAAGTTGAAAGCTGAATAAGAAAATATGTGAAGAGTGAAGGCGGCCATTGTGGCGGCAGTGGTAACTCACTTCAGACAGACTTTTGGAGTGGCTCCACTAAGTTTTTAACTTGGCTGTGTCACTTTTAAATATATCTGTGCTGGTCTCATGCTGCGGGATGTGTGCGGCGGTCCAGGCAGTGACATCTGAGCGTCTAACCTGATAGCATGTCTGGGGTGGAAACGTTCCTCACCGTGCTAATGAGATCTAAAACCTTAAAAATGTCTTTTTATGCATCTTCACTGATGGACCAGAAGACAGGAGACTTCAGTGCTGCTGGCGGAGGTTTAAGATCTGGCGTGTGGCCATTTGGAGTTTCACCACTTTCAAATTGAAGCCACTAGTGCTTGAAAAAACCTAAAAAATTGGATTGGACCATACACTGCAGCTATCACTACTACCTTGAAATGTGAACTGCAGCACAAACATGATATTTAGATTCAAGCTTTTGTAAATCTACCAATCCCCCATTCTGACCAATCCTTCAAACCCCCAAGGTAGGAATGGGTGATACTTTACCGTTCACGATAAACCGTCAAAAAAATTCTGCACAGTAAGAATTTGTCATCTCACGGTAAAAATGATAAATTCCCGTTGATGACGTTTTTGTGTAAAGCTGATTTATGGTTCTGCGTTAAATCCACGCGGAAGGAAGGAAGGAAGGAAGGAAGGAAGGAAGGAAGGAAGGAAGGAAGGAAGGAAGGAAGGAAGGAAGGAAGGAAGGAAGGAAGGAAGGAAGGAAGGAAGGAAGGAAGGAAGGAAGGAAGGAAGGAAGGAAGGAAGGAAGGAAGGAAGGAAGGAAGGAAGGAAGGAAGGAAGGAAGGAAGGAAGGAAGGAAGGAAGGAAGGAAGGAAGGAAGGAAGGAAGGAAGGAAGGGAAAAAAGAAGGAAGGAAGGAGAGAGCAGGAGGGAAGGGAAAAAAGAAGGAAGGAAGGAAGGAAGGAAGGAAGGAAGGAAGGAAGGAAGGAAGGGAAAAAAGAAGGAAGGAAGGAGAGAGCAGGAGGGAAGGGAAAAAAGAAGGAAGGAAGGAAGGAAGGAAGGAAGGAAGGAAGGAGAGAGCAGGAGGGAAGGGAAAAAAGAAGGAAGGAAGGAAGGAAGGAAGGAAGGGAAAAAAGAAGGAAGGAAGGAGAGAGCAGGAGGGAAGGGAAAAAAGAAGGAAGGAAGGAAGGAAGGAAGGAAGGAAGGAAGGAAGGAAGGAAGGAAGGAAGGAAGGAAGGAAGGAAGGAAGGAAGGAAGGAAGGAAGGAAGGAAGGAAGGAAGGAAGGAAGGAAGGAAGGAGAGAGCAGGAGGGAAGGGAAAAAGGAAGGAAGGAAGGAAGGAAGGAAGGAAGGAAGGAAGGAAGGGAAAAAAAGAAGGAAGGAAGGAGAGAGCAGGAGGGAAGGGAAAAAAGAAGGAAGGAAGGAAGGAAAGAAGGAAAGAAAGAAAGAAAGAAAGAAAGAAAGAAAGAAAGAAAGATTGATTCCTGTTGATGACGTTTTTGTGTAACAAACATGGCGGATCTGAGAGCGAGATAGATTTATAGTTACAAAGATAGAGTTGAATTGGTATTTTTTTATTGTCATTTTTATCATTATGGGGATAAATGCCAGAAATTATCGTGATACATTTTTTAGTCCATACCGCCTATCCCTACACCAAGGCAATCGTTTACATGAAGCTTTTTCTAAACATTCTGACACTAAAAAGGACATTTACTCTCACGGTTTGTTTCGGTTCCGGTTTTATTTTGGAACCCGTGTATTTGTGTTTCAGTTTTGTCTTGGCTTTCCTGTTTCCCATCTGCCCTGCTCATCTGCACCTGTATCTTGTCAACCCTTCTGTGTATACCTGGTCTTGTCTTTCCCGTCTCCCTGCTTGTCCGTACTATTTCCACCCTCCGTGTGTCCTGTTAAGGTTTTCGGGATTTAACTCTTGTCTTTTTTTTAACCCTGCTCAGCAGCGCTTTTTGTTTTGCTTGATTAATAAATCACCCTTTTTAGAACTCCTGCTCTCCTGCATTTGGGTCCTATCAACAACGCAATGTGACATTTACATCCATAAAAACCGGAGCACGGTAACTTTTGCACAGACTTTGCTGCACTCCATCAAAACATTTGCAGCAAAAATGGAATTGAATTGAAAAATTAGAAGAAAACATGATATTTTTTACAATGCTCGGTGTCAACCACACTCCCTTAGCGTGTGCCATTAAATGTGCATGAAAAGAATACGAATAAAGCGGTAACTTGTTGAATTCTTAACATGCAGAGAGAAATAACATATTCCTGTCTTTGCTCATGTTAGAGGCGATATTTGAGGGTGTGTTTGAGCTCGCTGAAATGCCTGAGTCATTCTGCTAATGCACTGAACACACACACGCACACACTCCCCTCTTTCTGCCACTCTCTCATCAGCGCACGTCTCCCCCTCTCTGTCGTTTTCTCGCTCTTAATCACCCACTCAACACTCGCACACATACTGTACACGCACGCACTCCTTCCTGAGTCCTGTGGACTTTCCGAGCAGCCAATCATTACAGCCCGTGCTGTGATGTGGCTGCTAAAATTATCCCGCTCTCTCTGCGAGCTGACATCTGCCATGACGCACTTCGCAGAGCCAGGTAGCCATGATGCCCAGAGGAGAAAACAACTCTTTTCTTCTGCTCTCTTCTCTCCTCCCATCCCATTTTCTCTCTTCCCTCTCTCATCTTTCCTGCCGTTTCTTATCTGCTTTCTTTCAAGTGTTTGCTCCTTCGCTCTGTATTATTGCTTTCATCCCTTTGCTGATTGATACCTTCTTACCTCAGGTCCCTTAAGCACGTTTCCTCCCTTTCACTGTTCAAAAGTGGACCCTTTCCTGCTTGAACCCATCCTAGACTCAGGTACTGTATGTGGTGTGGCTCACAGGGATCGCTGTTGGCTGTCCTTGTTAAAAGTAGAAACTATCAGAAACTTTCATGCAGCGAAGGACTGGCGTGTGCAGCGAAGGACTGTCCGGGTCCAAAATCCCAGATATGTATTACCCAAAAACAAACCAGATGTTGGATGCTGGAACCCAGGCTGGAGTGAGGCGAAGAAAACTTTATCAATGAACGTACCTGCAAAACCAAAACAAAAAAGTCCCTGGATATGGGTTGATGTAGCACGGATCAGCCCAGATGTGTGTGCAGTTGTTTTTAAACCACAGTTAGGCTTGTTCACATTATTGCTGCAGCTGCTGTTTTGTGTTCATGTGAACGCTCGGATATGAGCGTCGCTGCTACTCACTGATCCCTCACCTCCTCAGCTGGAACACTCAACTCTTCATTTGATACCAGCTATGGCTGTTTAGTCAATTTTCCCTAAAAACAAATTTGCCCATCATTTTTTTTCAGCAGCTGAATACTTGAATGAATGAATGAATGAATGAAGTTTATTCAGTCATGACAACACAAAACACCAAAAAAAACTGTGCACAGCATTAACATTTCATACAAAACCAAAAATGTGTTGAACAATGACTGAAAAGGCATAGGCTGAAGCAAAATGCTTATATAAGCCTATCCTATATTACCAACTTTCTTTTTTTGGCTACCAACCTCCAGAAAACCAAAAAAAAAATAGAAAAGCAAAGAAACAGCAAAAGGCAAAGAAACAACAGAAAAGCAAAGAAACATTTACAGATAGTCAATCGCACTTATAAGCTTCAAAATAGCTTTACAAACCATTTTCTTAAAAACAAAAAGAGAATGACATGTTTTTAAATGTATGTTGGCATCATTCCAGAATTTAACTCCAGTAATGGAGACACATCTCCTTTTCATACCTTTTTTAGCTTTTTGTATAGTGAAATTGCAGACACCTCTAAGATTATAGGGAGTTTCCTGAATTGAAAAGAACATCTGTATTGAGTCAGGGAGCATTTTGATTTTGCTCTGAACATAATTTGCAAGATTTTATAATAAAACAAATCATAAAATTTAATAACATGAGAATTTAGAAAAAGTGGACCTGTGAGCGTAGTAATCAGCCTTATTGATGATACGTATGGTTCGTTTTTGAAGTTTTATTATTGAATTTAAAGTGGTTTTAAAGGTGGATTCCCACAATTCCACACAGTAAGATAAATAGGGAACAGTCAATGAGTAGTAGAGAATGAACAAAAAAAAAAGTTTGTTGATAATTAATCTGCACAAAAGCACATAGATCCAGTAGGACCCCACCAACATAAAAGTTCAGACCAACCATAGAACTATAGCCAGCAGAGGGATGCTGCTAGATTTAGCTGCCGTGATGCAGGTGTGTTTGATGTATCTGAAGAAGACGCTGCGAGAGTTTAACAAGCCGATGTCAGCGCTGGCATGAGACGATGAAGAGCGCAGCATCCCCCGTCTGTCGGTGCTCCTGCCCCGTTTTAAAGCCGCTCGTGGACGAGTCCGACCAGCGAGTCGTGGGATGGAGCCTCAAAAAACACAATTTAAGCGATTTCTCGCTGGGCTTCAAGGAAAAACGGCTCAGGCGGCACCAGAAGAACAAGTCTGAGTTTTGGGAGCAGAGTTTGCACCGTGTGCGTTTCTTCATCCGCGCGGGCTTGTTTAATCATGTTGTTTCAGGGTATCTAGATCCGTGTTATTTGAATGTGAGTTTCTGATTTGGTGCGAAGGTGAAGGTGTGTGTATGTGTGTGTGTATGTGCGTGTGTGTAAAAGTCACTATCGGCCTGGCTGAATGTGTGTTTCCTGGTTTAAAATGTCAGCTTTCAACAGTCATCCTCTGTGGTTTCTGTTCTGTTCAGCTCAGGAGGAAGCAGACGGTGCTAATCTGTCACTCTTGTGGACACGGTCAGCGGTACGCCTGTCAGTCCACCAAATAAGACAGACAGACAGACAGACAGACAGGTGCATACAACCGAGCGGAAACGGAGGCGACGGCAGAGGTTTCTAGTTTGTACAGCGAGGTCGTAAGAGGTCGTACCTGGAAGACTGCGGGTTCTCAAGTCTTCACGTCAGCTGACTTTACTAAAGGTCACATGTGACCGATCTGCTCGCGCCGGCTAGGAAAATGTGATGCCGCTGAAAGCCGAGAGTACGCTTTCAGTAGCTACGACTCCACTGAGAGAAATACAAATACCTCGTAGGCAAAGAAGGTGGTGAAATATGAAGTTCATCTGGAAAGTTTGCAGAAGGAGGTCGAGCTGAGCGCATTGAGACGGTAGCTGCTCTCGCGGTTGTCCCCAAAAGAGAAAAACTGCAAAAACAGCACCTAGTAGAAATAAGTTTATTTTACTTGGAGCCAGGTGGACTTTTTGTCTGTGGTTGCGTATCAGTCAGTACTGGAGTTGAGGGGGGATGGCATCCCCCCCTGAAATAAAAACGGTCCAAATCATCCCCCCTGTAAAACTGCCACCTTTCCATCCCTTATGTCATTTCATCAATGAATGTGGTTTTACTGCTATTTCAACATTTAGTCATCACCAGAAAAATAACACCAGAAAAATAACTTATTTGACAATTTTCACCTGTTTCAGGTAAATTTTCACTTGAAATAAGTAGGAAAATCTGCCAGTGGAAAAAGATTTATCTTGTCATTACAAGCAAGAAAACTTGTTCCACTGGCAGATTCTTCTACTTATTTTAAGTGAAAATCTACTTGAAACAGGTGAAAATTGTTGTTGTTTTAAATGTAATGAGATTTTTTTTACTAAAATGAGACTTTTTAACTAGAAATAAGACAAATATTCTTGTTAAGATTTTGAGTTTTTGCAGTGATCCGTTTTACTTATCCTGTGAAGGACAGAGTCATATTGATAAGTTCAGAAAACAGTTTTTTATTGTTGAAATTGATGTATTTGATGTAAGCCCAGTGGATATTTAAAGCTTACAGAAGGCTGCATTTAACTGCTGCTATGTCATCCCTGCAGTATTTCTGCAGGTGTTTTGGTCAGTGCTATTATTTGTAATATATTTATATTATTTGTAATCAAATTATCTGTCCCCATATGATAAAATCCACCATCCCCCCGGATTTTTTTTACAACTCGAGTACTGGTATCAGTTGTATCAGACGGAGACTGGTCGTGATGAGACCCCTGCGTGTTAGCAGCCCGTCCAACAGGGTATTAGGGCGTTTGTGAAGTTTCTGCGGTTTGACGGCGGGCTGGTTTCTTATCTGAACAGCTGAATGTGATCTTTTGCATGAGTAAGTCAATGATCACCCTCAGCTGTGTGATCCGAGAGCTGGGACCTGAGGCAGATTGTTAATAACGAAGAAGGTAAATGTGAAATGCAACTGTGTGTGTGATCGAGGGCCGAGGACACGTTGCTGAATCATGGTTGAAAGTTATGTGGGTTGTTGATTTCCCAAACTAAATGATCTGTCTCTTTAGACCAACAGAAGCCAGACGGAAAAGAGAAAATGTGCTGCCAAGATTATTATAAGAAAAGAAAATTGAGCTGTTGCCTTTAATCTAACCCGACTGGCTCTGCGTGCATGATTTTGAAAAGGAAACACACAAATATGCACAACAAATTGGACGAGGACCTGACCGAAAGGTCCACAGACAGTAGCATTCAGTGGATGACGGCGGTGACATATGAAGAAATGGTGTCTTAAAGTGGAATTTCTCTCTACTTGCAGGAAATTCACTGTATCATTTCATCTCTCTGGAACTGGGGGACCTGTCGCTGTTTTTTTCATTTGCAAATCCTGATTTATCAAATTTGGAGGGCCTGCGAGGAAATGGCAAAATGCAGCCGCGGCCTGAAGTTATTACGTTTGATTGATGTGGAAAATCTTTCCAGCTCCAAATAAATCAAGTGATAAACGGAGGAAGAAATGCGCTCGCTGACAGAGTTTCCATTGTTGCTGCGGGCTCATTACACAACAGTCTGTGTCCACAAAAACCCACCCTGAAAAGACATTTGTTGTGTCACTCCTGCATATGACTCTTCATTAGCTGCTCAGTTGCCATCGAGTCGTAGCATTTCTTTAGTTTCTGCCTTGACGTGGAGCTCAGAAATTAACTCTCTCCGTAGAAGTTAAACAAAGTCCACAAATCTAATCAGCTCTTGAAGGTTTTTCAGTCTTTAATTTCTTCAGATTTGTTTTGTGGCTTCTGAAATGGGGCTCGTTTGCACTTCACATTTTGCATCAAACTTGTTTGACAGTTTAGAAACGGTGTCACTCGTCGACCTGTCGGCCCTCATCTTCATATCCTGTAGGTGCGACCATCACCCAGATTTTGGGTGACTTCCAGCTGTCTGTCACGCAAAAAGAGAGGTAGATGAGAGTGGGAGGGGAGGGAGGGAGAGCAGGACGGTGATGTGCTGGAGGGAGATTGGGAGAGGCAGAACATAAAACTGCGGGAGCTTGTAATAGTGTTTCCTAGACATTAATTAGCCACAGCTATTCCTGAACAAACACACAGCAATAAAACTGATTTACTGACGTCCTCTCCTCGTCTATCCTCACCTTCCTTTCCCCACTCTTCACTTTTACCTTCCCCTCCGCTATCCACATTGCCCATTACTACTTCTCCTTTTTCATCTTTCATCACCTTTCTTTGCTGCCCCATCTCCCCATCACTTACCCCGCCGTCTCTCATCCTTCCTCCTCACCTCACCTGCCTCTCCTCTCCTTCCCTTCACTTGTATTCCTGTTTTCCTGCATCCCTGTCTCCTTCTCTCTTTTCTGTCCCCCTCCTTCCTTTGCCTGCTCTTGTTTTTGCTCTTCTCTCTCACCGTTGAGGGAAATATGAAAACAGAGCATGATACTGATGAATGGAGGAGAAGAGAGTGAGAAGAGAAAGAGAGATTAAGGAGGAGTGGATGGGCCTCGGTCTCTGTTTCCAGGTGTTGCTGAAGGGGAACATGAGATCCATCATGGCCCCGGTGTCCCGTCACGGACACGTGCACACACGCAGACAAACCTGCAGCTGCACAGCCACGCAGACACTGACGGTCACGAAGGGTTCACACTCGGTTAAACACCGTTAGACACGCGCTCGCGTTCCCCCGTGCACGCACACACCGTACTCGTCATTGCATTATTTATTCGTGCCGGCTGGCAGCGGGCCGAGGCGGCCGAGCAGCAGGAGAGAGGATGCTGCTTTCTACATATGGCCTCTTCATACACTGCAGCGTGACACGCACCAATCTCATCCTCCGCCGTCCTTGTCTTTTATCTCTCCTTCCAGTTAAATTAATATCACTTTCTCGCCCTCTCACTCTCATCGCTCCCGTGCTCGGCTGTTTGTCTTTCTCCTCTCTGCCCTTCCTTTATTTCTTTCACTCTCTTTACTTAAACATTTATTAACTCTTCCTCTGTTCTTTGCCTGCCTCACTGTTGTTCCCTCCCTCTTCTTCTGTTCGTTATAAAAAAATCTTACATTTTATACTCGGTGTTAATTGATGAAGAAGCTCAATGGTTGAAACACTTGGATTAAGAAAATACATATATCGTCAGCTATTGGTAACGGTTTCATCTCTCGACAAGCATTGAGGGTCAGAACGGCGAGGCCCGTGTCCTCAGCTGATATCCGTCTCACATTGCACCGACTCGTATGACCCCCTCCTGCAAGGTTAGTGGTGGTTAGAAGGTGCATTATTGGAGAGGTTCTGGACCCCCCCCCGGACACTTCTCTGTGCAGGTGGTTTGGGCATGACCAACGGGGCGGAGCCTGGACACATTTCTGGGCTGGCCAGGGAACACCCAGGACCATCTAGGGGAGGAGGCTGGGGAGATGGAGGCCTGGGCATCTTTCTTTAGGCTGCTGATCCTGGGACCTGGACTCTGATATGGATGGATGGATGGATGATGGATGGATGATTGATGGATGGGTGGGTGGATGGATGGATGGAGGGATGGATGGATGGATGGATGAATTGATGGATGGGTGGGTGGATGGATGGATGGATGGATGGAGGGATGGATGGATGGATGGATGATGGATGGATGGATGGATGATGGATGGATGAATGATGGATGGATGGATGGATGGATGATGGATGGATGAATGAATGGATGATGGATGATGGAGGATGGATGGATGAATGAATGAATGGATGGATGAATGAATGGATTGATGGATGGAGGGATGAATGGATGATGGATGGATGGATGATGGATGGATGATGGATGAATGGATGATGAATGGATGATGGATGGATGGATGATGGATGGATGATGGATGGATGAATGGATGAATGAATGAATGGATGGATGGATGGAGGGATGGGTGGATGGATGGATGGATGGATGGATCGATGATGGATGATTGATGGATGGATGAATGAATGGATGAATGAATGAATGGATGGATGAATGAATGGATGGATGGATGATGGATGGATGGATGGATGAATGGATGGATGAATGAATGAATGGATGGATGGATGGATGATGGATGAATGGATGAATGGATGAATGAATGAATGAATGAATGGATGGATGGATGATGGATGGATGGATGGATGGATGATGGATGAATGGATGGATGAATGAATGAATGGATGAATGAATGGATGGATGGATGAATGGATGG
Source organism: Cololabis saira (assembly GCF_033807715.1). NCBI lineage: Eukaryota > Metazoa > Chordata > Actinopteri > Beloniformes > Belonidae > Cololabis > Cololabis saira. Next base: position 34,659,498 of record NC_084600.1, read on the forward strand.
ATGAATGGATGGATGGATGGATGATGGATGAATGAATGAATGGATGAATGAATGAATGGATGGATGAATGAATGAATGGATGGATGGATGATGGATGGATGGATGGATGAATGGATGGATGGATGATGGATGAATGGATGGATGAATGAATGGATGGAGGGATGGATGGATGGATGGGTGGATGATGGATGGATGGATGGATGGATGATGGATGGATGGATGGATGGATGGATGGATGGGTGGATGATGGATGGATGGATGGATGGGTGGATGATGGATGGATGGATGGATGGATGGATGGATGGATGGATTACCTTCAGGATAAACTGTATTACACCATATATAAGGTTATACATCTGTAGGTGAAGGTTCTTTTCATCCACCGCTTTAAATACATTATTTCATAATTTCACCTGTCTGTCTTGCACAGACGCCCTTGACGGCCGATCCAGGGGTAATTACGGAGCACCTTGGTGGGGCTGTCAGTTGTTCAAGCAGTGTTTTAATTTGTCTTACACTATTGGTAAACAGCCAAATAGCTGCAAATTAATGACATTCGACTGAGCCCGAGGAGTGCATGACACACATTATACTCACTTTAAACACACCACTTATGGAGCACTCCATTAATGCCACTTAGTAAATGTTAACACTTGAATCCACTAAAGACAAGTGCCGAACACACCGTCTAAACATCAGCATCTTTCCTTTATCAGGAATTCAGGTACAACTACAGAGTTCTCCCTGTTGGACTTTTATTTGCTTATATTTTGGTTAGCTTTTGGAACGAGATGACCGATTTAAGTTTTTAACCTTTTGTCAACAGGAGTTTTGCCTTAGACTCTTTCGCACCCAGATTTCCTCTGCTAGCCTTGAAACGGACCCAGAAACTCACATTGGAGGTTTTAGTGATAGTTTATTTTGCTTTCCAGGTGATTTGAACCTCAAATCGAGTTTTACTGCAGCTATGAGAAGAAGGTTGGCTGTTTCTCTTTACTTTGCACTCCCGCGACAACTGCACTTGGCCCAGGGCACCATGTCACACATCGACAACGATGGATTTAGTTCACACAGTCACTGTGGACATCTTGGCAGAGTAAGTGAGCTGTAAGTGAGAGTAAGATGGCAAACAGGAGGAATCTTGGACAGGAAAAGTGACTTAACCTTCGCAACAAGTGGAACACGGATGATAAAAATTGCTTCGTGCAGCTTTAAGAACATACTGTCATTCTGAAACTACTTTTGATACTAGAGTAGGGCTGTTCGATTAATCGATTTTAAATCGTAATCGCGATTGTGTAATTAGAACAACGTAAAATCGATTTTCACTTTTTTTTTTTTTTTTTTTACCTTGTCTGCACACATATTAATGATTGATACCATATTAATGATTGATGGAAATACCTCTCAATATCTGCGACAAGTGCCCCATCGGAGAGGCTCTTTAGTGTAGGAGGGGGCGTTGTAACATGCCACCGGGCATCCCTCAAGCCAGATGCGGTAGACCGGCTCGTGTTCCTTGCAAAAAACTTGCAAATATGAATAGCAAATGTAATGACTGACATTACACACCTCTACCTCCTTCATGGGTTGCATTATTATTTAGCATGCAAAGACCCAGTTTAGTTTAATTAGAAAATGTCTTGTTTTATTTAATTGGAAATATAACTTACTGTATGTTTGCAAGTGCTGATTTGCTGATTTTTTTTTCAGAGATAAAACTTTATATGTTATTATATTTTTCAAAACTTTTTTTCAACTTATTTTAGTTTTGCACTTTATTCATTCATTTTTGGTTTAATAAGAGCAATGTTTGCACTTAAAGCCCAATGGGGCAAATGTTCAATAAAAAAACAGCATATTTGAAATCATTTCTTTGCCTTTTGTCAATTCACAAAATAATCGTAATCGAAAATCGGATTTTGAGAGAAAAAAATCGAGATTTTATTTTTGGGCAAAATCGAACAGCCCTATACTAGAGCTAACTTTTATAAACTGAAGGTTAAAAAACTGCATGTTTTCTCCGTCCCGGTCAGTTACTGTATTTTCCTGAATGCTGTCTCAGCCATTCCTTCCACAAGCCCCTTGTCTATATTTATCTTTCAACCTACCTTTTTCTGTCTTTGTTCTCTTCCTTTGAGCCTTTTTGTCTCTGTGTATCTCGGGTCAAAATAAAGGTGATGAGCAGGGATGTGGGGAGCGGAGACGGAGAGGGTGATGCAGAGAGGCATGGGGGAATTAGAGGAGAAGGAGCTAATAAAGAAAAGATTTTCAGGCTTAGAAAGTAATGATGCTCAGTCATTTTGGTTGATTTGGTTTGTTGTGTGTTCATATGCGTTTGTCCTTGACTTTATAACTGATATTATCATTGCCTGGGGTCCCTGTTGGAGCCGGCAGAGGCTTGATGCGTGATAGCGAGTGCGTCTGCTTGAATACGCCCACTCCCCCGAGTCCTCTAAACATTGCATCCCTCTCAAGCTCACCTTGTTTATTTATAGAATCCTCTTCCATACATAATTTTGATGTCGCTATATTTACTCTTTATCTCCGTACTGTAGTTTGAATTGACCTTTAAAGGTCTTTATGCTAATGCAGGCGCTTTACTGTAACGGTTACCATGAACACTTCAGCTTAGCAGCCCTCTCCTTCTCATTTGTCTTCATAGCTCTTGCTCTTGAATCTCGTCCCTTCATCTTGGTACCTACTATTCTCTAATGGAAAGAAAGCAGCAATGAGGGAACATTTGAAATGATTGAAAATCTTTTCCTACCACCAGACACCGAGGAAATGATGGAAATGCGCCTCGATAGCAAAATGAGATAATATCCTCTCAAATCGCTTAATGTGGGATCAGTTATTTATAATGATGTCATACTGACACAAGACTGCAGACGCTGTGTGGTTATACAGTACAAGTAAGACAAAATCATGAAATAATACTTCACCGGGCGAACATAATGCCCTCTTCCATCCCGATGTGTCTCTTGAGTGTCAAAATTAAGTAGAAATACAAAGAGAGTGCATAAATTAAAGGCCACAGTGGGTTTTACTGTTTTATTACACTTGAGCCCGAAAATTTGGTTTTATCATGAGCAGTCTGAGCCCAGAGGATGCGAGAGACTTTGAAGATTACATCAGACTGACGGAGGATCTGACATACATCAGGTCTGTGATTTAAAAAATAAATACAATTGGCTTGTGAGCAGAGTCTGCCTGAAGAACGGGAGCTGGGCCTCCCTGTTTAAACCACAGCTTGCAGCAAGTGGGCTTCATATTAGATGGACTCGTGAATTAATAAAGAAAAGCTGGTGGATTTCTGAAATCTCAATCACATTTGATGTTTGGTTGACCCAAAAAATAAATAATTGCCAAGAACCTCACAATACGATACACATCACGGTACTTGAGTCACGATACAATGATTTTGAGATATATCACGATGTTATACATAGTTCGCTGAGAACTGTAAAAGGTTTTATGCGCCTTAAAATCCGAGTTGCACGTACATCAGATTAGAGTGATAATTCTCGGGACAAACTGAGTCAAAACAATGTAATTCAAATTATCCATGCTGTTTTATTGTAACTACAAGCTTAAAGTTAAAACATATTTGCATGTTTTTCATATTATTTACATAATATGAGATTAACAATATTATTCAAGCCCATGTATACATTTACAACCCGCCTGAAACATGATTTATTATTATAAAAAAAAAAGAAAGAATCGGTAGTCAAATTGTGAATATCGATATCAAATCGGTATTCACATATCGCAATATATTGCCATATCGATATTTTTGCCCACCCCTAGTCCTGACAGATAAAGGAGCATACTTTAACGGTAGTCCATAGTTCAGGTCCCATCAGAGGGGACGTTGCATGCCATGTCCTGCGCTCTGGCCTCTGTTGTGCCAGTAGGTATTTAAAGACCCCAAAAAGTTCACTCCTCCTTGTTTTATAGTTTACATCAATGGTAAAAGGAAAAACTTAATGAATGACAAGACTGTGGTTGATCTCTGTGGTTCCTTTGTTAACCTCGTCAACCCTGTCCTTTGTTCTTGCCTTGTTTCCATGTCGTCACCTTACGCTTTGATTTCCACTTGTAAACACACGCAGAGGAAAACTAAGCCCTGCAAACACCTGAACATACTGCACACCTCTATCTGCTGTTTTTTTGTCATTTGAGCTAACGTTCCTTCCTCTCTCTGCCTCCTGATTCCTTCCCTTCTCACCGCTCAGGTGTTCCGCACCGACTTCATCACGGCCATGAAGCTGCCGGACTCCGCCCAGCTCGGCCCAGACGACTTCTACGTGCTGTCGGACCCCTGGAGACAGGAGTGGGAGAAGGGTGTGCAGGTCCCGGCCAACCTGGAGGCCATACCGGAGCCCGTGGTCAGGTAAGAGCGGCTCAGATGAAGGACCGTTAGATCGTGGAGCTCTGCAGACTTCATGCGCGGAGCTTCTCTCAAGGGTTTTGCATTGTTTGCATTTTCCAGTGGGAACATTGAGTTGATAAAATAGTTGGCTGGCAGTCGAATTCAAACTCAAGTCTGTGCCCCATCTTGCTTTTTGGATGCTATAAAGCCTGGACTCCTTGTGTTTGATCGGTGTTTACATTTATAATATAGTTGTCATGGAAACATTCACATACTGCAAACACAAATCTACAAAGACATGAGCTAAGCCCATTAAACTTTCTATTCTCCAAGGCATTCATACGCAAACACACACACACACACACACACACACACACACACACACACACACACACACACACACAGCAGGGGAAGCGCACGTATGCAACGAAACATAAACACATCAAGCTGGTAGGCAGATGTGCGCATGCATGCACTTCGACACACTTACCTTCACCACCCCTCCCTTCACCACGGCGGAGCTCTGCAGCTCTCTAGTACTACTGCAGCTGCTTCACATACCCATGTGGTTTTCTGGCGTTCAAGGAATTAATGAAAATGCTCAGACTGCCTGGTAATGCCTGTTACACAGACATGCTGTACTGGGAGGCCACACACACACACACACACACACACACACACACACACACACACACACACACACACACACACACACACACACACACACACGTTCAGCCTGGCCTGTTTTTGGGAGACTACTTGATAAATTATTTAACCAGGAAAATTGGGTTAAGAGTTGTTTTTTTTATTTTTTTTATACCTATAGAGGCGTAGACGGAGAAAGCTAATCCTCCCAGACCCAAAGCTGGTTGCATCTTTGTTGGATAGGGAACAAGGTCTCGTGTTGACTCCCTCCTGTCTGGTTTTCCTCTCAAATCCATCAACAAACTTCAACGAGTCCAAACCTCAGCACCGTCACAAGAAAGCCCTCCATCGATCACATCGCTCCAGCCTCACAGCAGCTTCTCTCGCTTCCCATAGGATCATGCATTGAATATAAGATTCTGCCATTCACCATCTCGGAGTCTCGGGTCGTCATCCTCCTCCAGCCAACTCACAGTGCCGTTGTTCATGCGTTCACCACAGGCTCCAGATGTTTTAGCCGCTCTACTCCTCGTCTCCTGGGTTCTCTCCCAAACCACCAGCTCTGCCAGGACCCGCTGTTGCTCCAACTGCTTCTCACAAGGCTCAGCTGGTCGCGGTTGCGTGCGTGTCGTGCAAATCTTGCAACATAGATGCATGAATCGCGAGCCTAGCGGGCCTAGCGAGCATAGCGAGCATGCTGTCCCAGCAGACCTCCCGTGGTTCTCGTATCGGCTCTAGCAGCACCGATTTTAGATGTCGTTGGCTAGTGGTGCGTTTGGTCAACCTGGATGAATCCTGAAATGATCCAAAAAGACGACCCAGATGCTGCGAGGGCAGAGGTGTCAAAAGTATTCACATTCATTACTCAGGTAGAAATATAGATACTATAGTTTAAAAATACTCCTGTAGAAGTTGAAGTATCAACTCAAGTTTTTTACTCAAGTAAAAGTATAAAATTACTGGTTTCAAAACTACTTAAAGTATAAAAGTAAAAGTAATGTAAGGGGGAAAAAAGCCATTAAGGACAAAAGCAATTGAAAATGAATGCATCTTAGTATAATGCAAATATATTAAAGAACCATATATGTGTACTATTGAGCATTAACATGTTTCAGAGAGCAGCAGATATGATGACTAGTTGCCTATAAGTATTGTAATGGTGCAAAAAGTCAAACTTCAGAGGCATGTTATCATTTATCCTAACCTTTATTGGAATGTACATCCAAGTTTAGTTGCAGGAATCTGAGGGAACGGATGTAAGAACAAAACTGGACAAGAACATCTGAAACAACCACAACCAAATTCACTCTATCCGGATGGAGCAATTTAACTGGATAGTTTTTTTTTAAAGGACGAAATGAAATAGAGTAACGAGGCTGTTTTTAAAATGTAAGGAGTAAAAAGTACAGATAATTGCGTGAAAATGTAAGGAGTAAAAGTAAAAAGTCGTCTGAAAAATAATTACTCCAGTGAAGTATAGATAACCAAAATTTCTACTTAAGTAAGGTAACAAAGTATTTGTACTTCGTTACTTGACACCTCTGTGCGAGGGGCAGAGTCCGATGAGCTCCATGACGTTGTCCCTTGTTAAGGACTTGCAGAATTACCATGACGGTAATCCAGATGCTTTGTGTAGCTGAGAGCGGCTGTATGTACATACACACTCAAGTGAAAGCAGTTTGCTCGTCAACCTGTGGCACTAAGAAACAGAGCGGGTCACAATATTAGGCAGAGGGCGTACCGGGCCTCATAACAGCAAGCTAAACCCTTAAGCTCTTTCCCGTTAGCTCTCGTTGACAAAGGTATCAAATGGATCAGGCTCGACATGGCAGGACACAGCTGCGGGTCTTTGGGAAGCTTTCTTCGCTCCTCGTGTTATCTAGGAAAGCTGTGAAGATTTGCTGCACTCCACTTCTTGCTTTTTGACCGGAAACTCCCAAGAAAAGCCGCAGCAGTGGGGCATTAAATCAATATCTGCACTGGCATTCTTGAAACGGTTGCTGTCGAGGAGGTCATCCGTCACGTCAACCCACACTGAACTGTGCACATAAGTAGTAACGGGTGCTGTAGCTGAAATGCCGGATACATTTGGAGGATTTCTGAAACAATTAAAACGTTTGATGTTTGTTTTTAATAGTATATTTTAGTAAGAGAGGGTGATATTGGCATGTTAAGATGTGGCCTATCCAGACTATCCAGTTTAAGTTACTTTGAAGGAAGATAATTTAGCATGCTGGGAGGGAGAGAGGAAGCATAAAGGCTGTAGTTAAGGATAGACACATGAGTTAAGGCTGATCTGTTAAATGACAGAATGATCAAGGGATTTACAGTGAGGCTGAAGTGATGATGGATGGACGATGAAATAGCGGAGGAGGCAGGAGTGACAACGAGCTGATGGTCCCCGTCAGTTTTGTCTGCAATATTAAGACGAACCTTTTTTTCTTTTTTTCTCAGCACTCTGTCCTTTTGATTTTTTGTGTTTTGCTTTTTTTTAAAGGGGACCTATTATGAAAAACACGTTTTCTCTTGCTTTAACATATATATAGTGGTCTCCCCTCAGCCTGCCAACTCAGAGAAGGAGGAAAGCAACCAAATTCTGCAGTGTCTGTACAGCCGCCAGGATGAGCCGTCCAGTGTCATGTGGCTTCTACAAGCCGTTCAGATTCTGCTCCCTTTACTTACGTAACGAAAATGCGATTTACATAGGTTGGCCTCCGATGCGTGAAATCACGCCCACAACTAAAGCCGGACATACACTGTGCGATTATCGGCTCGTTTTGAGGCGATTTTCCAGTCGTGCGACTTTTTTTTCATCGGGCCCGATTTTGACCCAATCGTTGCTCTGCCTCGTGCAGTGTACGTGGGGTAACGACGAGAGATTAACACCTCACGACGAGCTCCCGATTACAAATCGTGAGGTCGCAAGAAAATCAAGCGTGTTTGAAATCCTGGTCGCTCCTCGTGAAGGCATCGCACAGTTGAAGCAGCTGCGACCCGATTTGCCTCATCCTTTCGCAGAGAGCATGTACAATCTCTGATGTCACGTCAAAAACTATTATTTGTAGTTTAAGTGTTGCAAATTCACATTACAAATCATGTTTTAATAGCAGAAACAGACCGCATTTCCACATATGGTGCGGGTCGCCGCGTACCCTGCGCCGTAGGCTCTGCGTTGGTGTAACGCAGAACCATAAATCAGCCTTTAGTGTGCGCTGTCTGCTGTTCGGAACACTTTTTTCTCTTTTTTCTCTTCTCATTTTACTGGGACGTCGGGTTCCTCCGCCGAGACACAACTTTTGCGGTATGCGTTCTTTGTTGTGTCTAAAAATGATTCGCAGTGCCGACCCAATCAGAAACGGTACAGATATTTTGGCATTTTTTTAATATATATATATATATATATATATATATATATATATATATATATATATATATATATATATATATATATATATATATATATATATATATATATATATATAATTATAAAAAAATAAAAAATCCCCAAAACCTTTGATCAGGTGGGCAGGACGCACGTTTGGGTGGGCACAGCCAACCCCTGCCCCAAAACCGGCCTCCAGTTCCAGTACACAGAGGTCAGACGTGAGGATTATGATCGTATAGTGTGAGCAGACGGGTCGCATCCGAGCATCGGGTCGTACAGTCTGAGACCATAAATCGTGGGCTCTAAACTTTTGAACTCCGCGATCTAGTCGTGCAGTGTGAGATGGGGCAGTCTCATACGATTTAAAATATCGCACAGTGTACGCGGTGTATCGCGTCATTCAGGCAGCCAATCAGCACAGAGCCTCATTATCATAGCCCCGCCCACTCAGAATCCTGCATAGATAATGAGGTTAGAGAATGGGAAGATAAAGACATGGCTCAGCGGCTGAATTTCTAATTTATTTAGCAAAAACAATCAAAAGCTTGTTTTTAAGACATTCAAGGCCTGTTTAAAATAGGTATTAGATGCCATAATAGGTCCCCTTTAAATTTATTTGGGGCAGAAATCATCCGCAGTGCCTGTCGTGTTTGGTCTTCCTCTCACATGAGCTCCTGTTTGTCAGCAGAGCCAGAAAAGAGAGAAAAGTCGTCCCCCTCAAGAAGCGATGACTCATTGTTTTTTGGTGGGGGTTTCCCACATAAATGGTCCATAAATTTGAAATGAGATTAGTGGAGAGTAGGGATGCCTACGTAAACTCATTTGAGCTCATACATCAGCAAAATAAAAATAAAAATAAAAAAATAAAAACCATTCTGCAACGGGCATAAATAACATCTGTAAATATCCATCTGTTTTTCTTTTTGTATACTAGAATTTTTTTATTTATTACTATTTTTATTCTCTTTCTTATTCTTCTTCTTATTATTATTGTATATACTGTTTATAGTGTTATAGTGTTTATTATTATTATTATTGTTGTGTGATATTGTGTGATATTGATGCCTCTTGTTTTGCACTATCCCCTTTGCTGCTGTAACCTGGAAATTTCCCCTCTGGGGGACTATTAAAGGATTTCTTATCTTATTTCTTATCTTAATACGAATACTACAAACATGACAGGGTAATACAAGTCAGGACATTGTCGTTTGTCATTTACTGACGTTGCCCCAACATTGAGAGGGTCTGTCTGCGGTATTGCTGTGGATATTTGTGAACACTCAGGTTTTGGTCCTTCATACTCAGGAAGCTGAGATCATTTTCTCCTGATTACCCTTTTTTTACCACGGTATGTGTGAATGCTCGATTCTGATTGGCTGGCAGGTGGAGGTTATAAGTTATAATCTCCACCTAAGTGTAGGTTATCACTTACTGTATAACCGACACCTAGAAAACACGTTTGGTAAAATTGCCTGATAACTTTAATATCATTGCGCTGGATCAACTGCCAGGTGGTAACCACGGCAACAGAGATTCAGAGAAGAGCCGGTGTTCTGCCGATTTCGGCTGCTTTGCCGAAAAATGCTAACTACTGGTTTTCTACCTTTGTAGAACTACAATTTTACTGTGTTTTACTCGCTAGCCCACTTCCTTTTCCCCCAAGTGGTCCTTGTCTCTTGCCAGGCCGTTATTGTAAATAAGAAAGTTCTTAATGACCTGCTGGTTAAATAAAGGTGAATGACTGAATGAATATCAAATAAAGCCATAGAATTGTTTTTTTTTTTTCTCTTTATCGTATGTTCACAAAGTGTAATGCAATTGATGTCATGGGTCGTGTATTTTGAAGGATCAAATACTCAACATCCCATATTATCAATTTTACATCGTGCAAGAAATGATGGACGTGGCAATCAAACTTTGAAAATCGACTGTGCGCATGCGCGGAACCACAAAGTAGCATTTCTCGGCAGGGAGCAAGGATCGGCAGAACACCGGCTACCGCAGCACGGCGACATGAGTGATTTTGTCATTTCTTTTAATTTATTTGGTGAAACCTTTATCTATTTGAATGATTGATAATATTTGTAGCTTAATGAAACGGTTTAGGAAACTATCTGTGGACTCCCGTTGCTAAGTCGTATCTCTGGTCCGTCCTAGTTACTGGAGAAGTCAACACTGTGTCCATTGCATAAGGACCTTATGGGACGGTAGTGATTGTTCCAGGTATTAGTCAGACCCTCAGGTGTTACTGTTAAAAACTACCAGGTTCCAACGGCTGCGGACCAGAGATGAAATAGTCGGCTCAGCGGACTATTTTAGTGACCGTGGTATAAGCGGGATAATGCCCTTCGAGGTGCACATTATCATAAATATATGGACTTCCCGGAGGCAAAGTTCACGCCCCCGCGTCGTCCATATATTTATGATAATGTTCGCCTCGTCGGGCATTATCCCTTTTTTATTCATAGAGAGCGTTCTGATCTCTTCTTCTTTTATCTGTTGGTTTCATTCCATCTTGGCAAAGAGGACTAGAGGGTTACAGATCACCCTCTCTGAGATCTATCAGCCTCACGTGACTAATGGCCTCGCTCTGGACCCAACACACATCCGCTGCCCTCTGTGGGGCTTCTGGCTGCACACCTGAGTAACTGAGTAACTGGGATTCTGATTTTCTTCCTACCAATTGTAGTCAGCAGCATCCTGTAACGAGATGAACCAGTGAAAGATCACTGAAACTCCTCGCCGTGCCATCTAGGAGCTTTATTTCTACCTGCCACCCTTTGTTGAGTTCACAGCGTTGAACAGGTTCGGCAGCGCGAATCTCGCCTAAGTTAGTTCTTCTTGACATTTTACTGGTTTCTCCACACCTTAGTCTTACCATTAAAGTTTTTTAAATTGCTTTTTTTGCATATTGTGTACTCATGGTGGGAAATCTCCCCATCAAAGAAATGCTTGCCGTGGACCGTGTCATCACGGTGCGTTTACTGACAGGAGAGGATTGGGATGTATTAGTACTCCACACTGATGCATTTGCTCCGTTTCCTTTATTTCATTTTATCTTTTTCAACATTGTACATTAGCGTCTTGTCTTGTAAGGCCTATAAAGGACCCTCAAAACTTTTATTTGACAGTGAAGGTTGAGGATTTGATGTCACTGTAGGCTATGAGTGTATATATAGTTTAGAAGTGAGTATATTATAATGCATGAGTATATTATGATATGTAATATATTTATACTACTATAAATAGAGGTATGGGTATATTATAAATTATAAAGTCGTTGCAAACTATTTTGATCAAAAGTGGAACAGATCTGGTGATAGTAGCAAATATTGCTACTTAAGATGTGGATGGTTGGTTACTTAATCTTTTATTTTTGGTTCAATTTATTATTTCAGGAATTGTAGTGAATGTTTTTTCCCCCTTTTTGAGTTGGATTATTGTCACCTTTTGTATGTCTATGTGTGGACCCCAGGAAGAATAGTCTTCCCATGGTGAAGAGTAATGGGGATCCTTTTTAATAAACAATAAACTGAATGTCTGGCAAGAGGCCAGGACTGAAGTAGATATATTTGCAACAAACATCTATAGTTCAGTGTGACTTTCAGGGTCTTCTGTTCCAGTCGCTCTCCTAAGTCGAGGCACCATCGGGATGTAAAGATGGAACAACTGTAACAAGTGTTCCTTCTAGGTTCTGGTGTCTGTTTTGGTCTTTGAGGGACACCATGGAGTCCTGACCAGACATCCATACGCGATGAGTTGCAAAATGGGAGAAGGTTGGAACAAATTGTCCTTCATATTATCTGCAGTGTTTTCTTTACCATGGTGTCCCTGCATGGCAGCACGGTACCAGCTCCAAATGCATCCTTGTTGTGGTTGCCTCAAAACAACATTTGGTGCCTAAAATCAGAAAAATCTGTCACAACGACGACAGACGTGGACAGTAGAAGTGTTTCCACATTCTTCCCCGAATAAAAACTCAGAGCCAAATCAAAATACAGATGTGCAGAAGGAGAAGAAGCAGACCGAAGGGAGGGAGCTCTAGTAAAGTCCGCTCAAGCAGAAACGCTTGTGACGCCGGTTCAACTGAACTGAGCAAGTCAGAAGAAAACAAAGACAGACATCAAAAAACTGTCTGGGAAAATAAAATGTGCGGTTGTAATAGATGGTACGGTTGAGTTTCCTGGTGACTTTGTTTAAAGTGTCGATTGTACCAATCAAATGAAAGCCTTTGGTGTTAAAGGCCGGCCGCGGAGCACCTGCTGCACCGATCCACTGGAGCCGACCTGGAGCTTAGGGCTGGGCGATATATCGAGATTTTAATATATATCGATATATTTTCAAACGTGATATGGTACGAGACAATATCGTTTATATCGATTTAAAAAAAAAAAAAGATATTTTTTTTTTTAATGATTTTGATATAGCTTATTTTGTGACGAATTGACTTGAATGTTTTATTTGAGATTTGCACAAATGTTTTGTTATTTGCACAACTGTCAACCTCAGTGGAAAAGTCTGCCTGTTACTGTCTACATTGTATTAATCGCACAGTGTATTTTAATATAATTGTTATGCAGGAAAGGGATATTTGTTTTATTTTATTCAACGAGCATTTTTATTCTATATATGCAGGCAGTTTATTTTTATTTCATTTGTTTTATACATTTTGATATTGTGCAGACCTCTGTTAATAAAGGAACCTGTGTGACATTTGGCACGAGGCTTTGACTTAAAACTGACTTTTTAAGGGTTTGCCTCAGAAAAAAATGAAGCTAACAGAGATGCTATGCTATAATGCTTTGGGGGAAACCCCAATTATGGCACAGAAAAAATATTGATATATATCGAGTATCGCCATTCAGCTAGAAAATATTGAGATATGACTTTTGGTCCATATCGCCCAGCCCTACTGGAGCTGCACATCCCATGGCTGATGTGACTTTCAATAGAGCCGCTGAGACGCCAAGAGGTTTTTGCTCTTTGCGCGGTAGAATATCTCCGTCCCATCTGTAAACTCACCGGAGTTTTGTAAATGATTTGACACAGTATTTTTCTTTCCCCCAACGGAGCAGTTAAAGGGAGGAGACACATTAGAAGGCTGGTTCAGGGAGGAGATGGATCGTGCTGTCATAACTGTCTGGTTAGACTTAATATAACAGTCAGCAGTCTGTTAGCTTAGTAGAAAAAGACTTCAAGTAGAGAAAAACAGATACTCCGGCTTTGTCGATTAGAATCCAAATATTCCTCCTCAGACTCTTGAGCTTTTCAATCTAACGTTTAAAATCCAGTTTCTCTTCCTGCCTTCTATTTTGTCTTCACCGTCCTCAGCTTTGCATCCTTCCCCGCCGTCCTTCCTCCCGGTCCCACCTTGCACTCTTTGCTTTTTTTTTTCTTGTCTTTATGAATGATGACATCATCTCTAAAAATTGTCAGAAAGGAAAAGAGCTGCGGGTCATGTCTGGCTTCGGCGAAACCCCTCCACCACACTTCTCTTCTCTTCTGCTTGCACCATATTTGGTTGCTGTGGCACAATTTTCAGTAAAACCGGTGGGCGGTGAAGAGGTCACTGCGGTTTGATGTCTATTTATTTTTCTGTGTGCGCGCCTCTTTATTGAAGCGCTGCGGGAGAGACAAAAAGAAAAGCCGGCTGGAGATTCTCCTCACCTCCCCGTCTCCTTGTCCTTTTAGTGTTCTTTCTCTTCTTCCACCTCTGTCCCTTTCTTCCTCCCATGTTTCTGTATCTTTCTCAACACACTGCCCTTCATCCCCGCTCATAATCTCTCTTTTGTCCCTGCTGACTTTCCTCTTGCTTGCCCCCACCTCTCCGGCCGTCTCTCCTTTTCTCTGTATATTTTATCACTTACCCCCCCCAACCCCACACCCACCTTTTCTCTTCTCTGTCTTTTTCTCTATCTTCCCGTGGTTTTGTGGGGGCTGAGTGGAAATAATTAGCTGTTATGTAACACTGCTTATGTGCAGACACTGAATGGGGCTTTGGCAGTGACTCGACAGCCTTGGTCCCCAGGGACAGTCCTGAGCTAGAGAGGAAAATAATTGCACACACACATGAGAAGATATTCGCTCTTTTCTCAGAATGTAAGAAATGGGATGGCGGTTTTATTATTTATTACTTCAGCTTCCCCCCTTTAGACTCGGTGGCCGACCTGGTGGATGTGAACCCGTTGTTTGTGGTTTTGGCCAAACATGGTTTTCCTTTTGGAACAGTGTGTAAAGCTGTGGTCATTGAGAACATCGCATGGAGAGAGCCTCCTCACCATAGTGGTTTATGCACTGCTAGAAAGATTGATTATACACACACACACACACACACACACACAAAGAAAACAAATGTTTTACAGATGCATGTTGTTAAAGATGTTAACTGGGTTACAAACTTCAAATGCACGGAGACCGTGAGCTGTAAAGGTTACTGTCGGGTGGGTGACGACATTGGATAACGAGATGCATCGTGCAGTTCACGCCAGTGGAATATCTTTAGGTCATCTTTTTGGCATTTGTAATCACATGCAAATCTTGAGGGAGACAGACATGTATGGTATGTAAATTGGCTTTACACCAAGAGGGAATGGAAAGTTTGAGCACAGACAGGATGCAAAATGTCATTTAATGAGCCTTTGTGCCTTTTCTATATAATCATAACCCACACACGCCAAAGACTTTTGGACAAGCCAGCGATAGATTCATTTTACTTTTTCTGAGCTGCAGAGACCCTTGCATAGTAAATTATATCTACTTTTTACAACTAAAAAGGTGCAGAGTTTAGTCAATTTTGATTATTAGCTTTGATGTGTTATGACAGTCTGAGTCTTGCCAAATACAGAACACATTATTATGCCAATCCAGGCTTTGCACTGTTGGAATAACCTTTCAGATATATGCAAGTACTTTACAAACACGTAAGGAACAAGCGGTTTGCCGGGTTCATGCCTGGGTAACAAGCGTTATTGGCCTGGACCTTCGTCAGAAACACTGATTGAATTGGAACGGGTCTCCAGAGAAGGAGAAGCATTTATCTCAAGTGTGTATGTGTGCCAAGCTTTGCATTCAGGTGCAGAACAGAAGGAAGTGCCAGCCAGCAGCATTTGAATAGACACATTCCACTGGAACATCATGCAGTATGTAAAACCAGGGATTGTTACTGATTAAGCTGCTTTTGCTGTTTATATATATATATATATATATATATATATATATATATATATATATATATATATATATTCTATATATATAGAAACACGCAGATAATGACAGACGGACACACCCTTTCTCTGGGCGAGTCGAGACAGTGAAGCAGTGGGTCAGAGTGCAAATAGGCCAGAAATAACTCTGTGACACGCACGCACAAACACAGATATAATGGACTGAAGAGAGCCTGAGGACTGGAAGGTGGAAAAAGAGATGGGGAGGAGGAGGAATGGCTGGATGGTGAAGGTGGAGGACAGTCCAAATGCCACATTGTAAAGATTCAGCTATATCTAAAGTTGAATCTTGACATTTACAGTGATTTTTGCTATTCTCTCCCTCTCCGAGGCTTGAGTTAGGTAAATAGTGGTTCTGCCCTTTTAACTTAATGTCAGAGTAGATTTCATAAGGGAGACATATACTGACATTATCATTATTTTTTAATTGTGTCATCATTTACTGAGGTCTTAATAAAATGTCCATGATATACTTCTGCCATTTTTTTTTTTACAGCCTTACTCAGAGCAAACAGCCACTTAACTTGAGATGGTCGTGTCAGAGTTGATGCAAACATCCCAATTAGGGCTGGGCGATATGGACCAAAAGTCATATCTCGATATTTTCTAGCTAAATGGCGATACTTGATATATATCGATATTTTTTCTGTGACATAATTGGGGTTTCCCCCAAAGCATTATAGCATAGCATCTCTGTTAGCTTCATTTTTTTCTGAGGCAAACCCTTAAAAAACAGTCAGTTTGCCAAATGTCACACAGGTACCTTTATTAACAGAGGTCTGCACAATATCAAAATGTATGAAATAAAAATAAACTGCCTGCAGATATAGAATTAAAATGCTTCTTGAAAAAAATAAAACAAATATCCCTTTCCTGCATAACAATTAAATTAAAATACACTATGCAATTAATACAATGTAGACAGTAACAGGCAGACTTTTCCACTGAGGTTGACAGTTGTGCAAATAACAAAACATTTGTGCAAATCTCAAATAAAACATTCAAGTCAATTTGTCACAAAATAAGCTATATCAAAATCATATATATATTTTTTTTTTAATTGATATAAACAATATTGTCTCGTACCATATCGAAAATATATCGATATATATTAAAACCTCGATATATCGCCCAGCCCTAATCCCAATACATACTAGCATGCATAGAATGTATTTCTTTATTTCTCCATTATATCTCCCTGTTAAAATCTCGGGGACACTGCGAGCCACCTGCTCAAGTCATTGCTGTGGTTTCGGTGAGGAATGTTAGGAGTCATAGCTTTGCTTTTTTACCTGCGTTGCAGAGCTTTTGGTGAAAGTCCACTGTTATATCCAGACTGAGAAGTCGAAAGGAATTAAAACAGTCTGTCCTCTAAACAAAAACAAACTCCAGAACGAAGGGAGGGAAAAGCACCTGCTATGTGGTTTTCTCCATGGAGAAATGATGAAACTCTGTTAATCTTCTCGCCTGGAAGGAAGAGCGCTGGCAACTCCTGGAACACATGAGGTATTTGTTTCCCTTCTTCCGTGCAACCGAGGAGAAACGGCCAGCTAAATGTCATGACAGACGCGCTGATGCAAGTAGGCTAATCACAAGCATAAAACAACAGCAGAACAGGAAGGGAAAGAGAAGGGGATGGTGGTTGGAGGATTAAGAATCGCCTCGGGGATTTGAGCGGCCCGGTCCGACTGCAGCCAACGCTGTGAATCCTCACACAAGCGTATAAAGTTTCTTTATTTGCACACTCATTTCATTAAAATGTGTCAATATAACGTCCAAGAAAACATCTGGAAAATGCCGTCTTGCATCAATAGAGTCGTTTGTCTCTAAGAAGATAAGATGAGTCGGTGGGGTGCGTATGAACTAATAGCTGCAACACATGCACCACGCTGGTGTGTGCTGGAAGTCTGATGGACTGTGACTCCCGTGATTCACGTCTGACAACATTTAGATGGGTGAATGCACATCCAACAGGCTGGATCGTACATACGTGCGTGCTTGTGTGTCGCTCTGGGAGTTGCAGCCTACATGGATGACCTGCAGACTGAGCCGACGTGTGCGGGAGCAGATGGGTCGGATGAACTTCTAAGTGCATGGATTGATGGTTTTACGGACTGCCTGAAGAAACTACGCCACACATGTTGCCTCAAAGTGCTCAGCTGAGGCCGTATTGTTGTTGTCATTAAATTAGCTGATGACTAACAGACAAGTTAGCAAAAACCCGGCCTTGCCGTCCAACTGGATGTGAAACGAGAGCAGGACACATTCCCAAACTAAGAAGTTAAGTGAAATACATCATGTCGAATACAAGGATTAATATGAGACAGTGATGTGTTGTTGGATGGCATGCTAACCAGACTTGGAGGGATCACTTACGGGCTTTGTGATGGATATCCAGGGTTGGAAGGAAAGCCATATTCACCCATATTAACTCATCACCGCATTGCTATGAGGGGTCAGCTAGTGTCTTCCTGACCGCAGGCTGATTTGGTTGCTTTTGGCTGAATGGGGTTAGCGAATATGAGAACTGCGAGTCTTTAAGTATAGCTTACGAAGCCAAATTGGGGTCTTGCTGTCTGTATCTGGTGGGTCCCCATGACAAAAGTAATAACATGTTATAGTGAGAAATTGCTTTTGATCTCTTTCATGGGGAAAAGGGCAATAACTTCCCACTGAGGCTGGAGGGAAACTGTAATGGCAAATGAAGCTGCATAACAATAATAATACACGCTCATTTCTGGGCCAGCTCACAGAGTCACTGGGTGCATCTTAAGGAGGAGGCTGCTAATCTGACACAATCGAGCTGGGTTGATGGAGTCGTTGACCGCCTTAGAGACTGACCAGGTGTTGGCTGACTGCTATATTGACTAGACCAGGGGTCGGCAACCCGCGGCTCTAGAGCCGCATGCGGCTCTTTAGCGCCGCCCTAGTGGCTCCTGGAGCTTTTTCAAAAATGTTTCACCTTTTTTTCCTTTTTTTCCCCTTTTTCTTCCTTTTTTCTCTTTTTTTTCTCTTTCTTTTCTCTTTTTTTCCCTTTTTTTCTTTCTTTTCTTGTTTTTTTTTGCTTTTTTCTTCTTTTTTCCCTTTTTTCTTCTTTTTTTCTTCCTTTTTTGCTCTTTCTTTGTCTTTATTTTCTCTTTTTTCCTTTTTTTCTTTCTTTTCTTGTTTTTTTTCTTTTTTCTTCTTTCTTTCCTTTTTTTCCTCTTTTTTTCTTCCTTTTTCCTTTCCTTTTTAATCTCAACATTTCGACTTTTTTCTCAACATTTCGACTTTTTTCTCAACATTTGAACTTTTTTCTCGAGATTGTACTTCAACATTAATCTCAACATTTTGACTTTTTTTCTCTAAATATTGACTTTTTTCTCCACATTTTGACTTTTTTTTCAACATTTCTCCTTTCACCATTTGTCTTCATTCTAAGGTTTATACAAGACCTTTCATTTTTTGCGGCTCCAGACATATTCGTTTTTTGTGTTTTTGGTCCAATATGGCTCTTTCAACATTTTGGGTTGCCGACCCCTGGACTAGACTGATGGGGCTGGTCGATTTCTAATCCTCTTGCCACTCGCCTGATTAGTTTCTCATTCGACTTTTTCTCATTGACTTATTGAAAAACTGCTTGGAGGTAGGGTGGTTGTGTAGCCTCGTGTGGCTCCATTACCCGAGCATAATTCTCTCTGCCTTCTCACCACTTGACCGGATCAGTGGAGCTGTCTTTTCCCACATTTCAGGTCCTTCCCCTGACCGGCTGACCAGTCGACCACTTGGCAGAGAAGTCACATTGTTAAGTGCATGGATGAGTAAACTCGTAATGAGTGCATCTGCACGTAAACAAGAACCAAATTGTGTGCTTTCTCATCCCTCTCAGTACGAAGCAGGGGTCACCGGGGTGCTTTATTGTGCATAAGTATGACCAGCCACTCTTCCTTCTGCATATTTGGCTAGTAACGCGCCAAAAATGACAGCGACTGTTTAAGTGGTCCGCCTTTGACTTTTGTTCCGGGACAACCGCCTGACTGTGTTGACTGACTAGTTGGCCGACCTTTCTGAAACACGAGAGAGCTGACTGAATGACTGGTTTCCTGTGTGGCAGGCGGATTTTCTAACCACAGTGACTGATTCTGGTTCTGGCGTCTGAGTCAGTCTCCGTCTAAACCCGTTCACCTCTTAAGGCTCGTATGCAAAGACCGGCTTCGATCTTGGAAATGTATGCACTTCGCTTCTCAAACAATAGCTTTAACTTGTCGAGGTGAGCTGCAAGTGTGGAGATGGTTAAGCAGGAACTGCCTGCCAAAACCTGAAAAATGCCAGCTTCGGGCCCTCCTCCACATTCCCCCGACTTAGACGTTCAGTTGGCACAATTCGATGCATTTCCCCTCGAGTTCAGCGGCGTCCTGCTATCAAGAGCCGTTAACTAAATACTAATTTGGAGGCTTGACCAAAAAAAGCAATAACCAGCTAATGCTGTAGAGGATGTAGAGGAGAGCTGGTCTTGGTTGATAAATGAATGCAGATTTGCTCAAATTACATCGGCAGAAAAACATTTCTGTGTGTATTAAAGCAATTCCACAGTTCACAGCCCGGTTGGGTGGTATGTGTGGCTGGGTATGTTTACTGCAGGCCGCGGGGAGAGTGTGGGTTGCTTTTTTCTTCTTTTTAAAAAGTGTGCATGTTATTCCTGACATAGAATTCATTTATCATGCAATTGAACCTTGAACCCAAGACCCATGTGTGGAGGGGCCGACTGCGGCCGCAGAGTTGGTGCGTTTGTTAAACCGACCTACATCCGAGTTATCGCTGGTGCGTTCACCTCCTAAACACTGATTCGTCTCACTTGGGGATATCATCCATCTCTTCTTCTGCTGTGCAAGATCAACTCATCCCTCTTTCTTAGATGTGCACACTTACTCCTATAAAGCGTGCACGTTTACCCGGTGCTGTTAGCTCTTCTGCAGCGTGGCAGATCAAAGCCTCTTGCCTTCTGCATTGTGGGTTCAGCAACATCTGGATTACGCGGTCCGCCTTCTTCTACCAATCTACCATCTGCCAACTTCACTTGAGCGGTGTGTGTGGGGGGGGGTGAAGAAAAAAGAAGTATGGAAAAACTTCAAGACACATAGACAATTGAAGATAAAAAGCACCCCTCCTCTGCTTCCCTCGCTGATCTCTTAGGTGCATGTGCACGCTGAGTTTGTTAAACCCTTTCATTGCTAACATCCTCTCTTTTGGATCTCTATGTCCTACCTTTTTATTTTTTGTGTTGCTCCTGCTTCTCATTGTCTCGCTGGAGGACATTTCTGCAGTGTTGCTGTGAGAACCGGTTTATTTTATTCCTGTCACTCAGCCCGTGTGTCCCTTCTTGCAGCATCCTCAGCCCGGTTGTTAAGCTGAGACCACTGAATTGAGCAGTCACATTAGGGAGCCTGGTGCATCCAGACTGGCCACTTAAAGCCAGCTGCCTCCAGGAAAGTAAACATTGTTAACGGCAACATTTTCTCCTTGTGGGATTCAAAGCCCAAGGGCTCAGATAAAATGTTTTCATTGATTAGGGTGGATTGAAAAGGAGGGAGATAAACCAGCAGATGAGCAATTGGAGATTTGATTATCTGATTTTATGACTATCATGCCTTTTATATAAGTAATAAAGTCTTCGGTAGACTCAATGAATTTTTTTAGGGGGCGAAAAATACTCAAATGAAGTCAAGGTTGCATTCTCGAGCCTAAACATTCATCTCTGCTCCACGAGAGACATTTTTGATTGGGAACAGTGCAGCAAAGGGGAGACTGCAGAAAAGCTCCAGCAACAGCATTTGGTCACAAGTTGACCAGAAGAACCTACTCTGCTTGCATTTCAAATTGTGGTTTAAAAGGAGAAAAAACTTTTTCACCAGCGTTTGGCTTGGAGAGAACAGATGTGAGGAAAGCGGTGGATGTTCTGTGTTAGAAACTTTTCTGACCACGATTTCCCAACTGCTACTTGTTTTATTCATGAACCCCAAATTATTTCTCAGCAAAGTAAAACCAAGATTAGATTTTAAGATGAATGCGGCCTGGCTCATAGGTACAATGTGAAGTTGATACCCAACACAGAACAAAATAAGATGGAAAAACAAAGAGCCAAATTAAAAATGTATGCACCGCTCACACAAGTCTACGACGGAGTATAAGGGCCAAACTAAGACAAAAAAAATTGGAAATTACGAGAATAAAGTCATAATATAATGAGAATAAAGTCGTAAAATTACGAGAATAAAGTCGTAATGTTGCGAGAATAAAGTCGTAATAGAATAAAGTCGTAATATTATGAAAATAAAGTCGTAAAATTACGAGAATAAAGTCGTAAAATTACGAGAATAAAGTCGTAATGTTGCGAGAATAAAGTCATAATATTATGAGAATATAATTTATGAGACCTCTAACAGGAAGAGCTTCTTCTCCCTGTGTTAAAATGAGGAATATTGAGCATCTTGTGAAGTTATTATATATATATATATATATATATATATATATATATATATATATATATATATATATATTACGACTTTATTCTCGTAATATTATGACTTTATTCTCGTAATATTATGACTTTATTCTCGTAATATTATGACTTTATTCTCGTAATTTTACGACTTTATTCTCGTAATATTATGACTTTATTCTCGTAATTTCCTTTTTTTGTTTTTTTGTTTGGCCCTAATACTCCGTCGTACGAGTCTTCTCCCTCCACCGTTAAACCTGCAGCAACATGAAGGTTCAACAACTTAAGCAAAATATACTGTTATTGGTTGTAGTCCCCTCCCCCTCCCTGCCATGCTTTGGCTCCGTCTCAAAAACACTCCAGCCTCCATTGTTCCCCAAAAAAAGAAATATTTTATTTGGGTAAGTCATTTTATTTTAGTTAATTTTGACAGTCTCTGCTCCGTTTTACTTTTAATTTATGGTATCATGATAAAGTGCATGGTTAAGTCAGATTGAAGTGAATATAATGCTACTGGAGTTTGCAACAATTACTGTAAGTGCAATAAAAACTTTCCAGGAGAGTCAATTTTCAAATGGACGGCTCTGATGCCAAAGAAGAGACAAAATGAAGAGATAAAGGAGTTAAAGCTCCGGAGGGATGAAAGATAGAGCCTCTGTGGAGAGGGTGGATGTTGATTGTAAAGGAACTGAGGAAATAAGTAACAGATGAAGTGTTGGAGTGAAGCGTTGCGACTGTAGTTGACTGCTGAGAATGACAAAGAGGGAGAAGAAGAGATATATGAAAACCAAAGTTTGTTTTGGCTTCGCTTCAAGAGATAACAGTTTTGCACTCATTTATGTCTTCCAATCTCATTTCTGGCTCCCATCTACCGTTTTCTGTATGTGTCGGTTTAAACTTAATGTTTCTGTTGTAGCAATTCTTATTGCAGTTGTTAAAAACAATAATAAATGTATAACTTTAAACACAGCTTTGTTATGGCACCTCTGTATGAGTGATGGAGCAATAAAGACAATTTAAAAACGCAATTTTTACCCCCCAAAAAGAAAAAAGACTGATATTAAAAGTGAATTTTACCATTTTAAACAACTGCCATGGCTATTTAAGTATGGATGACTAAGTTTACGAGGTGTGCTTAAATGCACCATGAAGTCTTGCAGGCTTTGCTGAACAAAGCAAGGGCCATTTCAGAATTTATAAGGTGAAGCCTCAACCTACCATGAAGCCCCTTTCTTTAAAAAAACAAAAAACAACAAAAAACCCCAACAAAAAATAGTCGCAGTGTTGGTTGTTTTAAAAGAATGTAGATTTACAATTTTTATAGCCAAGAAAGTTGGCTCACGGCCTCGGTGGGCCCGCTGTTGCTATGAAGCTCCTTTAGGGAAGTATCTATGGGTCATCCAGCATGCTTCTCAATTTACTGTCAGCTGTAGGGCTGGGGATCGATTCAAATGTCAAGAATCTATTCGATTCCGATTCTTAAGATTCAGAATCGATTATCACACTTTGATTCGATCTGATTCGATTCCGATATTGATTTGGGTTAGTGTTATTGAAACTGTTTTTTCAGCTGTTGCATGAATGATATGACTGAAGTTCTGCAACATATAAATACTAATATTATATTGAGATTCAACAGCAAGTATTGGCAGCTAATGATGCTGTAAGGACCAATCAGCTCCCAGAATGCTGATAGAACTGCTTTCAGAAACATCGTGGGGCAGAATTACCAATTTATCCCATTTCCCATCGATGAGAATTTGGTTTTTAGCATTTTATGCAAATGTAACCCCAAGACAGTATATAAAGCAAAGAAATATAGACAATTTATGCAATTATAACTGAAAACTTTAATGTTTTCATACTTTTAAACATATCTAAAAGACAAAAACATGCCACTAGTTATTCTCGTGTCCAACAAAACATTCCTTTTTTGGGCATAAAAAAAATACCAAAAGTTGTAATGATGGGGGGGAAAAAAATCAAAAAAAAATCGATCTTTAGACATATGAATCGATTTTTAGGAATTAATATGAGAATCGATTTTGAATCGGAAAATCGATCTTTTCAACACAGGCCTAGTCAGCTGCAAAAAACAAACAGAGAAAAAACATCAAAACATGCAGATAAAGTCACTTCAGTTGCCAGCATTGAGGAGAAGTTTTAGTTGCTTGGGTTAAGCCCCCCAACATGGCCTTAACGGGTCATCTAGTGTCAGATAATTGAAATGTGAAAAGTATCCCCTGATTTAAGTTTTTATTGAAAAATAATATAGTCACATTAATCATGAAATCATTAATTTCCTGGAAGAAGAACGTCACCTCGTCCTGTTTCTAGGAAGCATCTGTTATTTATTGTTTACCGTTAAAGCGTGACCGTGGAGTGACTCAAACGTAAGTCAGTCATCAGGTTAAGTACATTCACGCGCCAAAGCCATCTTTAAATCCTACTTGTGGAGCTTTGACGCACAGCGACTCCGGTGGCGGGTTAAGCTGCACCTGCGGCCGGCCCTGTAAATGAGGACGTTGTGTTTCTGTGCTGAAAACATGTTCTGCATGTTTTCAGCAGGCGTTGTCGTCTGGAGGGCTGGTGGTGGTGGTGGGCTGTTTTTGAAGTGCTGGTGGGCTTTACTGGAAGTGTGTCAGACAGGAGAGGAATGCAGGAAGAGGGTGGGACTGTGTGTGTGTGTGTGTGTGTGTGTGTGTACATGTGTGTGTGTGTGTGTGTGTACATGTGTGTGTGTGTGGGAGAGAGAGAGATGTACAGGGACAGGGCGACTGTAGTCTCCCCCTCTTTACGTGTTCATACTGTACGTCTCGTGTTTGTTGGACGTGCCTCTATATGTGTGTTCATGCATGCATGACTAAAACTTCATTGCTTCAACCCATTAAGCCCCCCCCGCCACCCCCACCTCCCGTTTTATATTCCCTCACCGGGGTTTCCCACAATGTCTCTGGTGATAAAGCTCGTGTTAACGTTGAGGGTTTGGTACCAAGGTGGAAGTAGATCTCGTACATAAAGTGAAGGATATCTGTGTATTCTGGAGGCCCGGCGTAAATAGAAAACAGCTGCGTGGATACGTGCAGGTTTCTGTGTTAAAAATGTATGTTAAAGTTTAGTTTTCCCTCGACGGCAGCGATTAAATGATTCATCCTTAAAGACTTTCCGGAGTAAATACATTCTGAGGGAATGCAGAGAAATGCAAACAACAACAAATGCACAGAGCTCATGTCTTAGGCATCCCAGGCGTGTAAAAGTACTAATGATTGATGTTTTAGTAGCCATACTAGGTAAAACAAATACAAATAAATAATGGAAATTACTGCATCCATTGATTCAGAGTTTGATAGACCTCAATGAAACAAACCAGTAAAATGAGGGGAAAGAAATCTTTTCCCGGCAGCTGATGGGTCGTCACTCCGAACTCGGCAAGTTCAAGTTTGTTGCACAAATTAAGAGCCCGGTGGTCTACGACATTTCACACGGCCTTTACTCTGGTTATGCTCAGGTGACAGAACAGTACGAAATACTAAGTATTAGTAAAATAAGCATCCAAATGAGTTCAAACGGGGAGCGTTGACCCGTGTATAAGCAGCTGATGTTTGGGCAGGTGTGGAAATTGTTGCAGCTGCAACTTTTTTTGTTGTTTTTATGCACATTTTAAAAGCTGATTCTCTCGTTCTTCACATCCTTTCTGTTTCAACAATTCAACAGCTCCACATATCTGAGATGATACAGCAGGTCTTCATCAGCTTCCCTTTGCTGCTCTCCAGGTGTCATTGGTAGCACAGATACAACCTGCACGATCATCAGCTGCAAAAGTCATGTAAAAAAAAAAACATTCTAGATGCTGAAAGTTAGTATGTACGACCTGGAGAGTAAACAAAGTCTTATTATCATTTTTTGCTATGACGCCGTCGGTCTCAACTTCTTGGCCGGTGTCGTGGCCAGGGATTTGGAACAGGGTGTCCAGAATTGAAGGGTGTGGTGGGGCGGGGGGGGTTGCAAACATCATATGACCGACAAAAGAAAAAATTGCGTAGAAAAACACTAATTGTGAAATGTTATCTAATTCGATCAGTCACTTGCATGATTTCACAACTAAGTCTACAAACATCTTTGTGGTTTCAGAAAAATGTCCCCGTCTCTGCTCGACTTCAGATCATTTACACAGATTACCCAACAGATGAATTTACACTCATCCCAAGCTCCTCGAGCTCCTCCGGGGGATTACTGTGGGTTTCCTGGGTGTGCCTCAGGGTCTCTGCCCCGTAGGATGGGACTGGAACAGGCGTCCAAGGGGAGCAGCCTGCCAAGTTGCCTAAATCACTTTGGCCGATTCTTCTCGATGTGGAGGAGCAGCGAGTCTACTCCGAGTCCCTCCCGAATCGTACAGCTTCTCTCCCTATCGGGAAGAGAGAGTCCAACCAGAGGAAACTCATTTCAGCCGCTTGTATCCGTGATCTCCTTCGCTCTGCAACTGCAGTTCATGACCATGATCATGAAGGTCACATCACAAACCAACCGGCCGTTTGGCTCCCGGTCGGAAGATAGTGGATGAACTGACCTGTGAACTAAACAGAGATACTAGAAACTCCTCCACTTGAGGCAGCTCTTCATCCCAAACCCTAAGGCCCCGTTTACACGGAGCAAAAACGGAGGCGTTTTCATGCGTTTTGGCCGTTCGTTTACACGAAAACGGAGCTCAAAGCCCCCAAAAACAATAATTTCTGAAAACTCCGGCCAAAGTGGAGATTTTCAAAAACTCAGTTTTCACGTTTGCGTCTAAACAGAGGAAAACGGAGGAAAACGGAGATTTAGGCTTTAGAACGTCACATTATGCAACAGAAACGTCACCAGCGTCATGTGTGCGACCTGTGTTCACAATTAGTTTGGCCACCGTCAATATTTTCTTGTATTTTACCTGTTTTATATTCTAAAGTCACACTTAAAAGTAACTCCACTTCTCTGTCACTCCAAACGAAAGACTCTCGTTCATCTTGGAAGTAAAGCCTGAATTATGATCCTGCGTTAAATCGACGCAGAGCCTACGGCGTAGGGTACGCGGCGATGCGCGCCGTACGGTGTGCGTCGCCGCGTACCCTACGCCGTAGGCTCTGTGTTGGTGTAACGCGGGACCATAAATCAGCCTTAACTGGAAGTTACACGTGTCATTTGTTGATGTTTTTTCCAGGATTCTGATTGGCTGGCATGACGTTAACAGCCTATTTATGCGGATTCGTGTAAACGAGGAGATTTTGAAAACGATCTCGTGTAAACGAGGATATTTTTGAAAACGTAGAGGGGAAAATATCCGTTTTTGTAAATACCCGGCTACGTGTAAACGTGGCCTAAGAGGGTTTTTCCGATAGAGAACCACAGTTTCAGATTCTCATCCTTGCCATTTGACACTTGGCTGCAAGTCGCTCCAGTGCGAGCTGAAGATTGGGTTATTAGCATCCTGACTGAGGATTGTGACATCTTGTTTTCAAAAAATAAATAGCAATCAAATAGAAACTGTCATTCTGCTTGAGTCTGTTTTTCCTCAATGAGATAGAATAAAAAAAGAAATGCATAATTACAGTCTGTTTTCAGCTGCAGATCATTTGGGAGAAGCTGAAAATGGAAACGTAGAGTAATTGTAAGATTAGTTTGCATTGTTTCCAACATGTTTCACAACAGCCTTTCCTCAGACCCTCTGTGTATTTGTTTCACCATGGCATGCAAATGGTTTGCATTCCTTTACTTTTTTTCCTCCTCTCTTTTTCTACCGATATCACATGTTTTACTTCTCCAAAAGCAAGCTCAAAGAAAGCAAGACAGCACACGGGTCCGGTGGCAGATCAGGCCCAACTTAACTGTTGTAATATTTGTGATGTGGTGAAAAACATTGGAAACGTCACCACCTGCACATTTTACCATAATAACTGAACCCTGTCTGAGATGCAGCTCACCTTTTCCCAGAGCCTTGTGTAGTTTGGCCGAGGGATGAACCTTCTGGGATCCCTGCTCCTGAGAAAACTGGCCTCAGTTGAATGTCCCACTTATGACGTGACCTCATACCCTTTCCCAGATTGATGGACAGCGACCTCCTGATGCCATCGCTGATATCGTTCTGCTTTGGCAGTGTGTAAGCAGCGCTCCAAGCCAGCCAAAACATCTTTGATGGAAATGGTCTTACTCCCAGATGAATCAAGTATATTTGAATAGCAGCACCTGGTTGCTAGGTACCCCCACAATGCTTATGAACGTATTCAGCGTGTACTCCTACTTGTCCACACAAGTACTCTACTTTTCACACACTGCCTCTACATTTTGTCTTAGGCCCCGTTTACACGGAGCAAGAACCGTGGTGTTTTCATGTGTTGTGGCCGTTCGTTTACACGAAAACGAAGCTCAAAGTCACCAAAAACGATCATTTCTGAAAACTCCGGCCAAAGTGGAGATTTTCAAAAACTCCTCACCAGCATCATTTGTGCGACCTGTGTTTACAATTTGTTTGGCTACCGTCAATATTTTCTTGTATTTTACTTGTTTTATATTCTAAAGTCACACTTAAAAGTAACTCCACTTCTCTGTCACTCCAAACCAAAGACTCTCGTTCCGTCTTGGAAGTCACGGGCAGTCAAGGCTGATTTATGGTTCCGTGTTACACCAACGCAGAGGTTACGCGGCGACGCGCACCGTACATAGCCTACGCCGTCGATTTAACACGGAACCATATTATTCAGGCTTCACGCGTGTCATTTGTTGACGTTTTTTTCCAGGATTCTGATTGGCTAGCATGACTTTACGCTTCTCGTTACACTGCCCCCTGCAGGTTTGGATGGTTATAGCACCGTAACAGCGTATTCATGCGGGTTCGTGTAAACGAGGATATTTTTCAAAACGTAGAAGGGGAAATATCCGTTTTTGTAAATACCCGGCTATGTGTAAACGTGGCCTTAGTTTTCTTGTATAAATAGAAATATGGTGTAATAGATCATGTGCTGCTCATCATCTGAAGCTACATGACATTAATTTTAAATGTGTTCAGATTTTATACTCTTTTTTTTTTTCTTAACAAGACTGTGTCATCACAGCTCATTGCAGGGACCAGGTCTTCATTAACTGGACAAGAAATGCTGTAAACGGTGTGCAAGACAGCCTGAGTGCAGCGGTAGACCGGCGCTGAGGCCAAAAATAAACCTTAGCTGCTGCCGGCTGGTTTGTCTCCCCAACAACCTGCTCTCCAGCCGTGGCGTGCCAGCAACCTCAGCTATCGTTGCACTTTCTCCTTCATTTTCTCATGTTTGACTCGGGGCATACTCAACATTGAATCAATCTCTTTTTTTCCCCTCTTTCTCTCTCTCTGTTGGTACGAAATGATGGCACAAACCGATAATATGCCAAAAGACATCCGCAGTGCATGTTCGTAAGGCAAGCCCCTTTTGTGCGGAGCCAGCCTGGTCTGACAGATTTAGAAACGATCATTATCCATGAATTCCCAAAGGTGTGAAGGATTCAATCACTAGAGTGACTCGCAGAACTTTTGATGAGTTATGAGATGCAACAGACCTATTGGTAAGCCCCTCTTAGTTACTGTTGCCAAGTTGTATAAACTATCAGCGTTGTTTAGTTTTACACTAGCAACTGCCTGTGTGGAAAGCCTTGTCTCGAGATGTTTTAGTTAAATTTTGGACAAAAAATGACCAAGTTTCATCAAGAAGTATCCAAATAGGACCTAGATACAGGACTGTCTTAGAAAATTAGAATATTGTGATTTTCTGTAATGCAAATACAAAAACAAAAATGTCATACATTCTGGATTCATTACAAATCAACTGAAATATTGCAAGCCTTTTATTATTTTAATATTGCTGATCATGGCTTATAATTTAAGAAAACTCAAATATCATATCTAAAAAAATTAGAATATTCTGGGAATCTTAATCTTAAACTGTAAGCCATAATCAGCAATATTAAAATAATAAAAGGCTTGCAATATTTCAGTTGATTTGTAATGAATCCAGAATGTAGGACATTTTTGTTTTTTTAATTGCATTACAGAAAATAAAGAACTTTATCACAATATTCAAATTTTCTGAGACAGTCCTGTATATCATGGATATGTACAAAATCTAAAAATGTAAGGTTCAACTGCAGGGTAAGATTTAATTCATCTGTATATGATTATATATGTTTTTCAAAGGCATAACCTCAGATCTACTGGAGATCTACAGAAAGTCACATCTGTTGCTACACTAGTGGTAGATCTAAACCTATAGTTCAAAATAACTCTGTTCTCTGTAGCTATTACCGGCGGTGGACTCTCAAAGCTCGCGGTGATGAAGTTATCCTGAGGCAAAGACTGTGCTGCTTCATAAAGAAACTTTAGGTAACGTTAGCAGAGTTAGAAGCAGTCTTGCTTTCATTTCCCTTAGCGTAAACGTAGACATCCTTGTTGATCTGCTGGACATCAGTTTGCAGCTTAATCTGAGGCAGACGTTTAGCTCTGTTTGAATTTAGGGAATGGGATCACTTAAACTCAATTTCCATCATCTTGGAGTAACTGGAATGTGTGTTATAAGCACCCGAGAGACATTTCTTTGAATTCTTTTGGACAAAAACTTTATTTGACAGATGAGACATAAGCATCCTCCGATGTATTTCTATAAAGCCAAAACCTACAGATGTCCAAGCTCCGGTCCCTGAGCATCTGCTGCCCAACAGCCATTGGTTCTCCCATGTTTGAGAACCAATGTTCTCTCATGAATCTGGGTTTTGTTGTGCCCGACCATATGCCCATCTGAACTTATAAAATGTATGAACATTTTGTGATTATGAATTCCAGCAAAGCCAGACCCGGCCTCCCCCCTGGAGTTTATGGCCCGGCTGCTATCTTCTCGCTCAGGCCAATTTATGACCCTGGTGGCCTGGTTCGAGATGGCCTGTATGTGACCCACGATACGGCTCCAGATCAAAGCAGGACAGGAAGGTTTCTGCCAGGGAAAACAGACTTCCTTGGGGTTTTTTATGACACCTAAGCAGGGGTCGGGACGCAGCGGAGTCCTAAAACCAGACCTCAAAATGGTACTGCTTCTTTGAACCCCCCCTTTTCCGTTTTAATGTGCCTCATAAAATGGCCGCTGTTGCCTGAACTACAACCCCCAGCATGCCTTGCGTGGGGGGAGTGTCGCCTACAAGCGGCGCGCATCCAATCGCAATGAGGCACCGATGACGTCAACGCAGCGCGCGTAGGATCAAAACCCCTGCCGCTGCTCCTTTTTTTTTTCTCTTCCGATCAACCTCTCTTCCTGAGCAGCAGGACCAAAGGATCCCATCTCCCTTCTCTCCCCCCGGCTGGGGGGAGGCGGAAGGCCCGCAACGGACCGGGCCTGCGGAGCTCCGGCTCCCATTGACTCTCTTCTCAACTACATCTCGTCCTGGAACAGCTGGATCTTCTTGGCTCTGGGCCAAAGATCTCTCCTCTCTCTCCCCCCGGGCTGGGGGGAGGCAGGAGGCCCGCACCGGACCGGGCCCTGCGGGGTCCGGCCGTTGAAGCCGCGGTCCCCCGGGAGGCTCCGATTTCTCACTAAACTCTGTTCCTCTTTAAGTTCACAGATCCAAGCTTCCGACGCCCACGCGCTCCCGGCAACCAGATCGGGACACAGCTGCGATTGAGTTCTCTGACTGAACCCCCCCTCCCCGCTCCGAGCCCCTGTCTGCGAACCGGCGCAGGGATCGGGGACGGACGGCCGGCGTCTCGCCCGGCGTGAGCTCTCCCGGGGCCCGGACGGCCGCGCGTCGGCGACCGGCGCAGAGAGGGAAGCACGGCAGGAGAAGACCGGTCCCCCCCGCCGCGCCTAGGAATGCGTGTGAGCCTCCGTTTGGTCCGGAACCACGGCCCGGCACGAGGCGGCCCCGCCGCTGTCTAATCCGTTTCAGGGGAAGGGACGGGACGCGATAGCCTGACTGCGAAACCCCAGCAGGACCGCGAACCCAGTCAACAAACCCGCATGCACCCGATTCAGGATCCCAGAGGAGACGTGAGCCCGCGTAGCAGTGATCAGTAGGATTTAAGAGTGTTCAGAACTGTGTGTGAGATTGTGAGACCTGGGTTATCAGTAACTTAAGAGTGTTACAGAGCTAAATCTGTGTTCAGAGCTGAGATTACATCATCATTGTTATCATTATCATGTTTGATTATTTGGTAGTCGTTGTTTTCTGCCGTAGGCACGTTTTAAATGCTGCGTTCGCCATCCGGTCCGATTGCACGTGGCCCAGAGGGCGCGTCCATCTTTAAAAGACCACAGAAGCCCCGTTTGAACTGTAGATGTTCTGTATCTTCGTTATTATTGCTTGATTTCTTTTTTTTTTGTTTTCATTCCATGCATTTAACGTTTATGTTTCATATTTTTCTATTGATGTTTTTCTAGTTAATTAATTGTTTTATGATACTGAAGCCATTTCTACCATCAGGTTTATTTGGGTGTTGCGTTTATCATCTTTTGACACCCGTATGTGAATAAATCCTGATTGATTTCTTTATGAGTGGTTGTGTTGTTTCATGCAAGATTTGGTCACAAATTGATTTGTTTAAGCAGAGCCTAGTGTTCGGATATCACGCCTTCACTGTTATTCTGTAAGATTTGCTGTTCTGCAGGATAATTCAAATCATAATGAGACTGATTTTCTGCTGTTAGTTATCGAATCCCACCGGAAGTAAGGCCCCGGCGGTGGTGCCCCTACGAGAATTATCATTTTTGATAATACAATTTGATAAATAGTCAACTTTATTAATTATTAATAATTCTTTAATAGAATTATCATTAGCCTTGATAACTGGACAGCCAAGCTACCTATGAGTTGCACAACATAAATGGTGCCCCGTGTGAGGCTCTCTAATAACAACATTGTGACTGAATTTGTATGAAATAACAACATTAATTTTGATCGGGAAAGAAAATATTTTTATTTTTATTCCCCTCTCATTATCTGATTCCTACGGTTATTTTAAAACATCCCTGTTCTAATGGCAACCTCGCCTCACTAAAGGGTGATTGCTTTGTTAAGTTCTTTAATTTTATTAATTTGAACTTTTATTTTTCATCACACGATTATTAATCTTGTGATTGATTTCCTCTGCAACCTTGCTTCACTGAAGGTAATGGTTGGGTTTGCTTTAAGTTCTGTTAATTTTATTAACCTGAACTTTTTCTACCACTCAATTTTTGTGAATCTGTTTGAGTAATTTCCTCTTGCAACCAGGTTCCATGGAAACTAATGGTTGGCTCGCTGTAAATTCCTGATTTTTATTAATCTGAACTTTTATTGAGGGATCACTATTTTATTAATCTCTGATTAATTCCCTTTTGCAACCATACTTAACTGAAGGTAATGGTTGACTTAATTTCTTTATTTCTATTAATTGAACTGTTGCTGATTACCCCATGTGAGTTATTAATCTTCTCAGATTAATCTCTACTGTGTTTTAAATTGAATCTTTAATTTAAAGTTATTTAAAGATTTCTCCCTGTTAACTCACTTTATTAATTCCTTTCAGTTGGTTCTTGCTTCTAAGGTTATAACCAATACCCCAGTCTCTCAGGGTTTGTTATCGGTTTAATTTCTTCTAATCTGGGTGATAACGTGAGCTGACTTCGTTAATAAGTGTAATCTCTTGCCAGAATCCCAAGCGAAGCGCTGGGGCCTGGACTGTGAGCTGAGGTGTGGTTATTAATGGCAGAGAGCTCATCGCAGTGGACGGAGAACCAGCAGAGGTGACCAGGCTGATGGAGATGGACCGACAGGCAAGTCTGTTCTTAGGCTGGACCCAAAAGTGGTGAGCCCGGTCATCTCATCCCCTGAGCCCCCTGGTCAGACGCCACCATGAGTAAGCCGATAAATTAATTACCCGAAAGGAGCTGCGGCCCTTCCCAGTTTTCACTGTTACTGACGCTGAAGAAGCAGCTCAGCGTTTTCTTAAAGTAAACCAGAGGAGAACAGATCACGATTAACAACCAAGGCGCAGACGCCGTACCTCAGAGCGAGGGGGGTCCCATGTTTGACTTTTTTTTAGCAAAAGAACACTGAACAGCTGCATTACCTTGTATGCAGCGGCCCCCTCACAATTTTTCTGACCCAGAAGTGGAAGCCCGCTCCACACCTGAAAGGGGGGTAGGATACTTTGGGGCGTTAAAAAAAATTCACGCCTACAAACAATTTCCAGGCTTCCATAGCCGACATAAGTTAATTTGTGTGTTTTTGTCTCCTAGCAATTAATCAAAGAGTGGTTAAATTGTTGGTTTGTGATTTTAGGTACAGTGTACATACTGAAACCTAACTAACCCCTCCTTTTATCTTTCATCTACCGCACTTTAAGAGTGATATCACTGTGTTAGGTAAATGAATGATGTTATTGCTTTGAATATGTTTTTCTTTTCATATTTTTGTGCATTGCTCGCCTAGTGGACTAACCAGGCTAGCCTCACGCCCCCAACCAGAGTTTATGACCACATGGACTGGTGCACCGTTGTTAGATTCGACAACCAGACCCTGCATTCCGGTTTTCGATTCGAAGGGGGGATGTTGTGCCCGACCATATGCCCATCTGAACTTATAAAATGTATGAACATTTTGTGATTATGAATTCCAGCAAAGCCAGACCCGGCCTCCCCCCTGGAGTTTATGGCCCGGCTGCTATCTTCTCGCTCAGGCCAATTTATGACCCTGGTGGCCTGGTTCGAGATGGCCTGTATGTGACCCACGATACGGCTCCAGATCAAAGCAGGACAGGAAGGTTTCTGCCAGGGAAAACAGACTTCCTTGGGGTTTTTTTATGACACCTAAGCAGGGGTCGGGACGCAGCGGAGTCCTAAAACCAGACCTCAAAATGGTACTGCTTCTTTGAACCCCCCCTTTTCCGTTTTAATGTGCCTCATAAAATGGCCGCTGTTGCCTGAACTACAACCCCCAGCATGCCTTGCGTGGGGGGAGTGTCGCCTACAAGCGGCGCGCATCCAATCGCAATGAGGCACCGATGACGTCAACGCAGCGCGCGTAGGATCAAAACCCCTGCCGCTGCTCCTTTTTTTTTTCTCTTCCGATCAACCTCTCTTCCTGAGCAGCAGGACCAAAGGATCCCATCTCCCTTCTCTCCCCCCGGCTGGGGGGAGGCGGAAGGCCCGCAACGGACCGGGCCTGCGGAGCTCCGGCTCCCATTGACTCTCTTCTCAACTACATCTCGTCCTGGAACAGCTGGATCTTCTTGGCTCTGGGCCAAAGATCTCTCCTCTCTCTCCCCCCGGGCTGGGGGGAGGCAGGAGGCCCGCACCGGACCGGGCCCTGCGGGGTCCGGCCGTTGAAGCCGCGGTCCCCCGGGAGGCTCCGATTTCTCACTAAACTCTGTTCCTCTTTAAGTTCACAGATCCAAGCTTCCGACGCCCACGCGCTCCCGGCAACCAGATCGGGACACAGCTGCGATTGAGTTCTCTGACTGAACCCCCCCTCCCCGCTCCGAGCCCCTGTCTGCGAACCGGCGCAGGGATCGGGGACGGACGGCCGGCGTCTCGCCCGGCGTGAGCTCTCCCGGGGCCCGGACGGCCGCGCGTCGGCGACCGGCGCAGAGAGGGAAGCACGGCAGGAGAAGACCGGTCCCCCCCGCCGCGCCTAGGAATGCGTGTGAGCCTCCGTTTGGTCCGGAACCACGGCCCGGCACGAGGCGGCCCCGCCGCTGTCTAATCCGTTTCAGGGGAAGGGACGGGACGCGATAGCCTGACTGCGAAACCCCAGCAGGACCGCGAACCCAGTCAACAAACCCGCATGCACCCGATTCAGGATCCCAGAGGAGACGTGAGCCCGCGTAGCAGTGATCAGTAGGATTTAAGAGTGTTCAGAACTGTGTGTGAGATTGTGAGACCTGGGTTATCAGTAATTTAAGAGTGTTACAGAGCTAAATCTGTGTTCAGAGCTGAGATTACATCATCATTGTTATCATTATCATGTTTGATTATTTGGTAGTCGTTGTTTTCTGCCGTAGGCACGTTTTAAATGCTGCGTTCGCCATCCGGTCCGATTGCACGTGGCCCAGAGGGCGCGTCCATCTTTAAAAGACCACAGAAGCCCCGTTTGAACTGTAGATGTTCTGTATCTTCGTTATTATTGCTTGATTTCTTTTTTTTTTGTTTTCATTCCATGCATTTAACGTTTATGTTTCATATTTTTCTATTGATGTTTTTCTAGTTAATTAATTGTTTTATGATACTGAAGCCATTTCTACCATCAGGTTTATTTGGGTGTTGCGTTTATCATCTTTTGACACCCGTATGTGAATAAATCCTGATTGATTTCTTTATGAGTGGTTGTGTTGTTTCATGCAAGATTTGGTCACAAATTGATTTGTTTAAGCAGAGCCTAGTGTTCGGATATCACGCCTTCACTGTTATTCTGTAAGATTTGCTGTTCTGCAGGATAATTCAAATCATAATGAGACTGATTTTCTGCTGTTAGTTATCGAATCCCACCGGAAGTAAGGCCCCGGCGGTGGTGCCCCTACGAGAATTATCATTTTTGATAATACAATTTGATAAATAGTCAACTTTATTAATTATTAATAATTCTTTAATAGAATTATCATTAGCCTTGATAACTGGACAGCCAAGCTACCTATGAGTTGCACAACAGTTTTAAAGTTAAAGTTTTTAGTAGGACTCCAGCTGCCAATCTCCCCAGATTGGACGCAGTTTCACCTGTTGACAAAAGTAAGGAGATGCAGTTGGATACACTCACTCAGTTTATGTGATCAGGTCTGACGGACGGCAAGTGAGATTACTTTATTACTCTAACACTGATGTTTTAGCACCTGCACCTGCTCACACTTCATTTTTTTTGCTGTATAGCTATGATCCATATTTCTTCTGACACTTGTCTCTGTGTGCCATGATGTAAGGCTCAGCAGGGGCCGCCATACATCTTGGTTAACACTGTGTTTGTCTATGCTAATTAGACTAATCTCTCCAAATGAATATGCCAATGAATAACTAATGTTCAACATGTAATCTGTAGCACCTTGAATATACTAGATTGCAATTTTTGGGCTTTATTTGCTTGAGAAATGTTGATTTAGCAAAAGAAAGGGGGAAAAAAACTGATGGGGAAAAAAAAAAATCCCTTACGTTGGCAAAAAGACAAATTGCCGGCAGCGTTGCTGGAGGCTCTGCAGTGAAGCAGCTCTCAGCGCCGAGCTGCTGAGGGAGAGGAGGCAGAAAGCTGCCCTATTAACTCTTGTCTTGGGGTGACACGGCGAAGGAGACGCGGGGAGAAGTGGGAGTAAGTGCTCTCGCTTTCTGTCTGTTTTAATCACCCCTTTCTCTTTCTGTTTTTATTTCACGCTCCCTTCACCAGCTTTTGGTAATGTTGTCCCACATAGGATTATTTACCTCACAGATGAGTCCGTTCAGCTCCAGTCAGCTTTGGAGAATGAATGTAACGGTGACGGTGGCGCCACGCTGTTCTCAAATGCCGTAACCGCGTCTTAAGCCAGACATCCATGTCAAATAGGCTTCATAAAACCAGAGCACATGACTCCAACTTCTTATTGTCTCTAGTCACCTGTAACCGAGTGCCTCTGCTTTACCTCAGTTAGAAAGCTGTATCATTTTGCTTTCTCATTTAAAGGAGCTTGAGGCAGGATTTATGAAAAAAATTCGTATACGTTTTAAGTTTTCTAGTAATAATGTCAGATGAAGCGTTCCAAACCAAAAAGAATGAGCCCTCTAGCGTATCTCTCCTTTGCCTTGAACAGGCTGTGTGCTGCAAAATGTGCTGCAATTCTGGGCCCGAATTTCCCGCGCTGTCCTGCGGATGTGACGTCAAATGACGCTGCATGCGCGTTCTCCCGTGCCGGCTTCGCTGTTGGCTGCAGTAACCCCGACGGTCGTCGTGGCGCTAATGAGTCTCATTTCTTATTCGTGCCTCAAGCTCCTTTAAGGTCTTATCATTTGCACTTTTCTTTTATTTCGCCCCACAGACGTTTATAAAAGTAGATAGACGCGATGTGCTTTGTATCTTTTAAAACCAGAGGTTTTAGGATCCAAGGAAACAACATACTCTAACTGGGCAGATACTTTGGCATCAGTTTATCATCAAGTTTTTTTTTTTGTTTTTTTTTGTTAAGTTATCCTCACTTTTGACCATGTTTTGAGAAAACGAAAAAAACGGTGCCCTTTTAAAGGAGCATGAGGCAGGATTGAGGCAGGATTTATGAAAAAAATTTGTATACGTTTTAAGTTTTCTAGTAATAATGTCAGATGAAGCATTCCAAACCAAAAAGAATGAGCCCTCTAGTGTATCTCTCCTTTGCCTTGAACAGGCTGTGTGCTGCAAAATGTGCTGCAATTGTGACCGGAATTTCCCGCGCTGTCCTGCGGATGTGACGTCACATGACGCTGCATGCGCGTTCTCCCCGTTCTCCCGTGCCGGCTTCGCTGTTGGCTGCAGTACCCCCAACGGCCGTCGCGGCGAAGGGTGGCGCTAATGAGTCTCATTTCTTAAAAGGAGCCTCATTCTCCTTTAAATAAGATGTGAAACTAGTGACCACGATATTGTTGAGAAATCTTAAATCAAGAATGAGCAGTTGACCCACTTCTTGCACGTCTGCGTTTTGGAAAAGTTGGCCACGTCCTTCTTCTCCGTCCAGTCCACGGCGAGCACGCCGACATCACAAGCATTTGAAATTTCTTTAAAATGTTTTCATTTTAGAATCGCAGGAAGTCGTGCCGCTGTAGCAGCCTTCTGCACTCCCGGGAAGGCCGTCTACACGATTATGAAAGCCCGCTGCAGAGATGTGCCTCCGTTCAGCCACAAGAGCACTAATGAGGCTGCCCCGCTGATGTGTGCAGATAAGTGCTCGACTCACAGTCAGCATTTCGATTCATGCTACGAGTTTCTGTGAGATTGAGGTCAGGGCTTTTTTGCAGGCCAGACCAAATGGGGAAAACAATTTCTTTATGGCTTCTGCTTTGTGCATTGGGGACATTGTCATACTGAAACAGGAAAAGACCTTCCCTGAACTTTAGCCACAAAACTGCCTGCACGCTATTGTCTCAAATGTCGTTGTGTACTTTAGAACAAAGACGCAGGTCTTAAAAAAAAGAAAAAAATCACAAAAGCATACGGGTATCGGGGCTCACGTCTCGTCGGTCACATCATGTGTTGATAAACAAATACTAGTGGTAGCTTCCGGTTTGGATGTGCGAGTCAGCATGAGGCCGCTGGCTCCGTCTGCCACATTTAAAACCTGTGTTTCACATTTCTCTGATCTGTCCTTCATCGCTTTCCCTCGTAGTCTAACCTTTCATCCCCGACATCCACTCTTTAATTTGCTCTATACCTTTAACACCTCCGCTTAACAAGCTGATTGATTTCGTTTATAGACAGACTGTGTGCGTGTGGATCTTTGTGTGCTTAATTGTGTGGCGTGTGTGGCGTGTCAAGCCCAAGAGGTTATTTATCTACTGATTAGTGCCGCGGACGTGTGTTGAAATGCAGAGCTCATGACTCCTCGTCTACTCCCCTTGTTAAGAGAGTTGAGAGTGAGGCAGTTCAGGACAGTTTATTGCAGCTAATTGGTTGTATACTCCTCTTTTTCTCTCTAAACGCACGCTCTTCTGCCCCCCCCATCGACAGCAATCCCACATATCTCCCTCACCCTCAAGCCGCCCACTGGTTCGCGTTAATATTCATGACCCTTACATGTTCCACAGAACTGAAAACACTTGACTTTCCAAGTGACTGACAATTTGTCATTCTGTGTTTATGCTTGTTCTTTTCCTCCCTTTCTTTTTCCTGAGCTCTGATTGGGAGAGTCGCTTAGGAGAGTCCACTGGCTGTTTTTTTTTCCTGAAATGGAAGATATTATAAATCACAGATTAAATTAGATTAGATATGATTAGATTAAATCTGATTAGATCATCCCTTCGGGGAAATCTAGTCATTGGTATTGCAGATAGCAGTCTGCAGCGCAAATCAAAACATAAATAGAAGCATCCAAAATAAAGAGTTCAGACACACTGTTGTGACCATGACCCCCCTTGTTGTTCTTGACGCGGGAGATGCAGAAATCAGGAAAGGAGACAGCAGAACTCGGGTTGGGACGTCGTGGTCATAATCACACGGCCACCAGCAGCTGCAGGCTTCTCATTTTAGCCAGGTTGGACCGGCGCTTCCGTTGCCCAGGCGACAGCAAGAAGACCTCAACCAAAAGTGATTCATATAATAATATAATATAAGTGCCTCAAGGGTTTTGCAGAAAGTCCCAAGTAGAACTTTTTTCCGTCTCTTTGCTGACGGGAGTGGACGGCGTTATCAGGTTTTTGTGTTTAAGAGCAACAGAAGTATTTAAGTATTTAGTGCTGTTGTTTTATTTTGAGTTGATATATTTGAGTTCAGAAAGTAATCATTAACACTGATGAAGGGGGAAGGGGGAAAAATATGAAAATGGTCAAAGTTTGATTTTGTCAAGTCCAGGGGCCTCATTTATAAAGCTCGCTTACGCACAAAACAGGGCCGAAAGATGCGCAAACCACCTTCTACGCAAAGGTTGGGATTTAAAAAGAAAAAACTAACCGAAAAATCTGCGTATCTCTACGCCAACCCCGACCCTCCCGTAGGAACTTACTTAAGATATGGGGAACTGGCGACGCAGACTGTGAGGTGGTGAGATGAAGCCAGATTCATGTCATACTCGTAATAATGTCATTACATATCAGACTTATAATATAATAGCGCTGATCGTGTCCCTCTGTGTGTGAAGCTCAGCGTCAGTCAGGACTGCAGCTGCTGCAGCCGCAGTGCCAGGACACGCCGGGAACCTCCTCGTCGTCACCCACCGCTTCCAACCGTAGAGTGACTGAGGACAGAACAAATGAGGGGCTCCGTAGAGCGTTTAGGGGCTCTGCGGAGCCCCTAAAGGGACACTGATTTTTATTTATATACATAATAATGAAAAGTGGGGGGGACAAATACATGATTTTGAAAAGTGGGGGGGACATGTCCCCTCTGTCCCCAGTGCGTCGTGGCACTCACGGGCAGCAACGGCGTGCTGCTTCTCACTCGCTTTATTTTATACTATTTATATACTTTTTATACTTTTACTGTGACCACCAAATAATGTCGTTTTCCTGTCCTCCACCTCATCCACAACATCTCGATCTCGTGAAATTTAGTGGCACGGTGGCTCGACACGTCTCATTCATCCTGACGCCCAAACAGGCTGCAGGAAGCCGCTGCGTATGCTCAGCAGGCTCATTCATATGCAAATACTACTTTGCATTGCCCATTTATGGTCAAAAGTGGGCGTGTAGAGGGCGGGATATGAGGCGAATTCAGCTGCGCAACCTTCCAGCTGGACTGTGATTTATATAGCGAACATTGCGTGCAAGTGTGCGTGCACAGGGTTTTATAAATCCGGATTTTTTTTTGCGCCCGCCATTTTCGGCTTTTGGCTTTACGTGCGGTTTTAGTATGAATCCTGCGCACTCTTTTATAAATGAGGCCCCAGGTCTGCTCAATATTATCTAGAAACTCAAGTGCCTCCTGTTTTTGTTTTTTTTTACTTGCTCTGAATTATCCCAGTAAAGCAGCATTTTAGATGACCTGGCACTACTTCTGCGGTACAACTGAGGTGGGAAAGGGAAACTGCTCCCAAAGCTTCATGGCGGGAGAATTCACTGTGCACTGGCTGCGTTGCCACCATTTGATTGGCCGACACTCGTGTTGAAACGGAAGCAGCGCTCCCTCCGTCGCGCGGACTCCAAAATTGACCCTTTGTCAAGCCCCGCCCCTGTTGCTAGGTCGGACAAAACTGTCATCTCTCCCGTTGTAAAAACGGAGTTTTACATCACTTTATTTTGAATTAATGCACCAAAGAAAACAGCAACTAATTATAAATAAAAAGGAACACTTCAGGTACCATTTAGTATGTTTAAAAAACTGAGGTTTTCGGCAAAAACGAGATAATTTGATTAGGTTAGCTGATAGCACGGTGGAAGGGTTGAACTGCGAGTATGGCCGTCCACATAGCTTTATCCAAAGCAGACATTTTTCGTAATTTACCGTTGGTTTTGGGATAAAATGCATTCCTGTGATTCTCTCTGGGTAGCGGGAGTCACTTTTACTAGTGCCCCGAGCACACCGCTTAACCATTGTAAGATAAATAAATAAAACGCATTGTAGGCTGCTGCTGAGCCGACATTGTTTTGGCAGTACGGATCGTTTTTCTGCTGGTTTGGGGATAAAAAACCACTGCACCCTCACTAACTTTGTGCAGTGTGCTCCCAAATATTCCTTTTTCTAATACAAAGTTTAAAAAAAAATAATCCAGTGACTTAAATTTTGATACAAGGCAAATAAAAACTAGGCTTTTTCCAGCGATGTGAATGAGAGAGACGGCTGTTTGGTCCAACCGGATATTCTGACCCGGATGTAGCAACGGAGAATGATTTTTCTGACTAGTCAGACAGGGACCAATCAGAAGGCTGACAAGGGGGTCAATTCAGTTCAATGACACAACTCAGAGGGAGCAGACGGCGGTTAGGGCTGGGCGATATATCGAGATTTTAATATATATCGATATATTTTCAAACGCGACAAACGAGACAATATCGTTTATATCGATTTAAAAAAAAATAATAATCATTTTTTTTTAATGATTTTGATATAGCTTATTTTGTGACAAATTGACTTGAATGTTTTATTTGAGATTTGCACAAATGTTTTGTTATTTGCACAACTGTCAACCTCAGTGGAAAAGTCTGCCTGTTACTGTCTACATTGTATTAATTGCACAGTGTATTCTAATTTAATTGTTATGCAGGAAAGGGATATTTGTTTTATTTTATTCAAGAAGCATTTTTATTCTATATATGCAGGCAGTTTATTTTTATTTCATTTGTTTTATACATTTTGATATTGTGCAGACGTCTGTTAATAAAGGAACCTGTGTGACATTTGGCACGAGGCTTTGTATTAAAACTTTTTTTAAGGGTTTGCCTCAGAAAAAAATTAAGCTAACAGAGATGCTATGCTATAATGCTTTGGGGGAAACCCCAATTATGGCACAGAAAAAATATCGATATATATCGAGTATCGCCATTCAGCTAGAAAATATCGAGATATGACTTTTGGTCCATATCGCCCATTCCTAACGGCGGTACTCGGGACGCTCGAAACCGGGGGCGCTCGAAGGCCGCGACGTGCGTTTGCAGACCTTCCATAGAGTGTGTTTTTGTACATTTCTATTTAAGCGCTGGAGTCTGGAAGTTACTTCCGACATGTCGATATTCCTGATTTATTCCAGCTGAGGCCTCGTCAGTATTCCGAACTCATCCGTTTCATTGGCCAACAACCTCATTCACTACGACGCTTGACGGATGAAATGGTTTCGCTCTTGTTCTACATCATCAACCTTGTTGTTATTGCCGTCATGAGTGGCGATCGCGTGTGGGTAAATTAACCTTGAAAGCAGCTGGCGAGTGTCCACGTTGAGTGTTGCTAACTAGCTAAGCACTCGTCGTTGTCGCTAAATTCACATTGATGTATTTTATCTTGTGCTTCTCATCTCACCTCAGGTTGTTGTTAATGTTAAGGCTGCACAATACATCCAAAAGTTGTTGTTGTAGTATCAATGAGCGCAACATCCATGTTGTAAAACCTG
The DNA here is from genome assembly GCF_033807715.1 of Cololabis saira. Classification (NCBI taxonomy): domain Eukaryota; kingdom Metazoa; phylum Chordata; class Actinopteri; order Beloniformes; family Belonidae; genus Cololabis; species Cololabis saira. The sequence goes on from NC_084600.1 coordinate 34,703,301, forward strand.
AAAAAAGAATGTTGCAATAAACAGATGGTTGTTGTTTTATACACATTCACTTTTTAAATGACCAATGATGATATATTTAGCCAATTAAAAGCAACCTTACTGCCAGAGATGCCAGTTTAGATGGTAATTTACCTGAAGAGTGTCACTGTGGTTGTCTTTCTTTGCTTTGATAAAACCGGGGTGCTAGAATAGAAGGTGTAATTATTTTGGATGGGCTACATACTGCCCGTCATCCCTCGCTGCAAAGCAGAAAGACACTAACACAAAAGTTTATATAGTTTCATCCCGATCTTCAGTTACGATGTCCAATGTCATAAAGTCAGCATTAATTGGACTTTCTAAGTTTGTGATTATTTTTTTTTTCCCCAAACTTCTGGAAATGTGAATTCAGTTAAGGAATTTCAAAGTGGTTTGGGATAATTTCAAACAGGTTTTAGATTTGCTAGAATGAGCAGTGCGTTGGCCCCGAGTAGGTTGTGTGTGTGTGTTTTTTTGTTTTTTTTTTACTGTCATATTTTCCTCATCTCGCTGGCTTTCACATTCCTTTCTTCTTTTCCCTCTCTCTTGCTCTGCTGCACCATATAACGTTTCCCTGGCTTTCAGCCTTCTTATCTTTTTAAGGGAGCAGTTTTAAGAACAACTCCCACACAATTACTCTGATCTGCCTTGCAAGAGCACCGGAGCTAAACACATGTACGCGTACGTACTGTACAGGCGCGCTTGTCTGTAATGTGCCGCCTCATGCATGTAATGAGCGCATGAGCCCTCAAACATAATAGTTTGCTTCCACATGGCTTCATGCACAAGGACCCATAAGGACAGATGCATTTCTTGCTCTCAAAGAAACTTTTTCTCCAGCACCGACACCGTATCGTCTTCGTAAATAGTGCCATAATGTACTCACAGGAAGAAGAATGCAGATGAGGAAGCGCTATCAGGCTGAAAGCCTGTCAACATGTTTTTCCAAAGGACCTTTTATTTGCTCGGCAGTCTATTTCCCTGCCGTGATTTATTGGATGTGAATGAGGTGACACATTTTAAAACCTTAGGCTGCAGTCTCCCAGTGACGTACGGGGCAACTGGAGCTGTCAAATGTGGTTCAGCAGCCTTCATGTTTTCATCATCCTCACTTTGATCTCGGGGCTCGACTACAGCTTCAGAGGGAGTGTTGCAGTTAAGCATGTGGATTTTTATTTAATTTTTTTTTAATGAAATGTGATGTCCAGCTGTAAAAACCTCTGCGATAAAAAGCATCTATGTAGATTTTCAATAGCAGGGATTGACAGGAGGGGAGCCGGACTGGCCATGATGTGGACTGTGTGAGGTTGATGCGACGTAGACTTGCTGCTTTGAAAACATTGCCTGTTTTAGGGTCTGCTTGCAGAATGATGTGTCACTAAGAGCCTCCTGTTTGGAGCAAAGCTTCATTCTTGCTGCCAACCAGATGGTTCGGATTCCCAGTTAAGGCCTCGATCACTCACTGCACTTAACGGATAACTTTCAATTTACCTTAAACCAATGTGCAATGAAAAGAGAAGAATGCTACCTGTGTCAGACTTTAACTTCGGTTTTTATGTGCACAATTATCCACATCAAGTAGCTCTGCATCCCTTTATTTTGATTCTATTTATATTTTATATACAGTATATATTATATTTTATTCCTGTCAGATTGAAAGCTCTGTGGAAAGCGTGTGCCCGATCAGTGTTTTACTGTGAATATACAGTTAAATCCACAAAGAAAATCAGAACCAGTCGCTAACCCATCTCAGTCAGCAGAGATGCTGAAAGCTCATTATTTGCACAGCGCAGCAGCACGACATATTGAACCGTGAACTCGTCCCTCGACTCTGTCGCCACTCAGACCCACCCACGCTCTCAGCTGAGCATGCAAGCACACCTGCATGAGCAAGACCGGCTCTTAACGTAATACGTTGATTAAACCCATAACAAATGATCACTGCTCATTAAGACTGCACATTCATGCAGAAGTTCGCTCTACTTTCCCTCCTACATTTGACACCTGGGCTGTCTGATGGTCCAAAACGTCTTATTTTGCAGGAAAGGAAAATCAGAAATTCAGAAAATCAGAACATTTCTAAACTCAGGAGAGGGCTTCAATTAAGTAAGTTGTCGGAGACGACACGGATCACTTTTATGTAAGTTTTTTTCACAGTTCTGTGACCAGTCATCTCTTTGTGAGCTGTTTAAACCCAGCCCATGCTCATGTCTGTGTTTTATTATACAACATTTTGCACACGTTTGAGTAACTGTAGGAAATGCATGTTCTGATTGTGAAGGCTGAGGATTATTTGCAGGGAAAAAAATGATATCTTAACATTCAGATTTGACACCAACTGGCGTATCTGCTCAGCGGAGTCTCTGTCGACAGAAGTGCACAAAGAGCGTGTTTCCCATCAGTGTCGGCCCCATTCATCGCATCTCCGTGTGAAAATGTGCATTCAGACATTTGTTGTCAGTTTGTGTTTACTTGCGTTAGCGTTTTCTATGCGTTCCTTTGCAGCACGTTTGTTTTCATGCCTTTTCATGCTTTTCTGTGTGAATGAGTGTGTGTTTGCTTGTCTGTGAGACTTTCCCAGCATACACACATTTGTAAAAGGGAAAGAAAAAAAAAAGAGGAGCACGGGGAACATTGTAGCACAGTGGAGTGACATTCCTCCTCTGCTTTGAGGGGAAGATGACTGCAAGATGTTGGTTCCAGAAACGTGTTCACACCAAAGTGGACTACATCGCTCGTGACACTGTGAAAGGCATGTCGTTTGGCCCTTTTCTTTCTTGGAGCCTCTATTTTGGCTGATCAGAGGTGTCAAAAGTATTCACATTCATTACTCAGGTAGAAGTATAGATAGTAGAGTTTAAAAATACTCCTGTAGAAGTTGAAGTATCAACTCAAGTTTTTTACTCAAGTAAAAGTATAAAAGTACTGGTTTCAAAACTACTTAAAGTATAAAAGTAAAAGTAATGTAAGGGGGAAAAAAGCCATTAAGAACAAAAGCCATTGAAAATGAATGCATCTTAGTATAATGTTAATATATTAAAGAACCATATATGTGTACTATTGAGCATTAACATGTGTTTCAGAGAGCAGGAGATATGATGACTAGTTGCCTATAAGTATTGTAATGGTGCAAAAAGTTAAACTTATGAGGCATGTTATCATTTATCCTAACCTTTATTGGAATGTACATCCAAGTTTAGTTGCAGGAATCTTAGGGCAACGGATGTAAGAACAAAACTGGACAAGAACATCTGAAACAACCACAACCAAATTCACTCTATCTGGATGGAGCAATTTAACTGGATAGTTTTTTTTTAAAGGCCGAAATGAAATAGAGTAACAAGCCTGTTATTAAAATGTAAGGAGTAAAACGTACAGATAATTGCGTGAAAATGTAAGGAGTAAAAGTAAAAAGTCGTCTGAAAAATAATTACTCCAGTGAAGTATAGATAACCAAAATTTCTACTTAAGTAAGGTAACGAAGTATTTGTACTTCGTTACTTGACACCTCTGTGGCTGATGTATTGGTAAATTTAAAAGGCGACATGACCCTTAATTCGTTGAGTATGTCCGGGCATGTTTTGGTCAGCATACCATACAGTAGCGCTGCTGCAGAGCTTCTCCTCTGTGGGGTGTGTAGTGTTAACACCGCTCCGTCTCTGTTTGGCGGCTTTGTCCTCAGGGTGATCTGGTGTTTGTCTGAGGGTGATGGTGTTTGGTTTGAAGTGAGCCGGGATCTCGTTGTTGGAGTGGATCATTCTGAGTGTCTCAGACACTCCTGTTTCATATAGTATGACTTTGTTGTTGCACCTGATTTTTCTTTTCCTCTCTGTTTGATTATGTGATGTTTTTTTTTTTTTTTTTTACAAAATGGTCCCAGTTTGTCTGGAAATCTTTTTGGGAACCTGTGGATAACCCAAATTAGAATTTTTTCCAAGTCAGCTAAGGAATCTGGTAGCGCTCAAATTCTGAGTGCCGTATCTTAAATAGTGTCAGATCTGCAGATGTCTGTATTTGGACGCACAGGTAATTACACCTGCTTGTCATGTCTTGCCTGCCACACCTCCTGCAGCGTCTTCAGCCAGGAGCTTCCCCTCATAGAAGCTCGGCTCCATTACTCCCTAAACCTTTTGGGGTGGTGGAGCAGTGACATGACAATTTCATGACCTGGTGGAGTTTAAAACCGCTCAGTTTATGTTTAAAATAAATAGTAACACGCTCCCTGACTGTGTTCAGAAGCTCTTCCAACACAGAGTCAGTCATTATGAACTGAGAGGAATATGTTTATGAAAACCAAGACAAGAACGACCGTTAAACAGAGATGCATCTCAGTAAAATGAGTCAATCTGTGGAACAACCTCGATAGTGAAATGAAACTGTGTAATACACCAACAAATTTCAAAAATATGTATAAAGACAAGATCATAAATAATTATAAATCATTGGCATAGTCAAATTATGTAAATGTATTGCAAAATCATGGACAGAATCATGTGTCTATGGACGGGTGCATGTATATGGAGTATGTATATGAATGCTTATGTATGCATGTATGTGTAGATGAGTGTATATGTATGTACATGTATGTATGCGTATACAGGTATAAATAAGTGCATATATATGTATGTATGTATGCACAGCAATCTTTTTTTCATGTAATTATTTTGTTTTGTTTTTTCAAATCTTGCACTATAGTGGGACGTGGACAATGTGTTAAAAGGGTAGACAAAATAAGCTTCGGCTTCGGTCTACACCTTTTGGTCCTTGCTTGATCTACATGCAAAAAACTTTGTACTACTGACTTCTACAACGTGACCAAATAAACATATCAAATTAAATAAAAATCAAATCACATCTCCCCCTACCCCCTACAGTCAGCCCTCTTCCCCTTCCCTAAGCCTTCTTCTTTCTTTGGATCCGCAACCAAAAGCCTCCTTGTTCAGTCTCCTCTAGCAGCTCTTGTGAGTGCCTTCCTCAGCCTGGCAGACGAGTCCCGGGAGCCTCTGGTTGGATTTTCCCACGTAGCTTCTCCCCTTTTTCCGAGTAGGTAGCTAACCCCCATCTTGCTTGGGAGCAATGAGCTGCCAAGTCTGTGTAGTCTGCCTTCTTCCTTTAGTCTTTCCTTTAGTCCTTTAGACCAGTAGAGTAGACCAGAGCACGACAACAGAGCGAAGGATGGTTGCCATGATTTCTCGATGAAAGGGTCTAGGTCAGCTCTCGTGTTCCCTCCACATCCAGGAAGGAGGAGAGACTATTTCCTGGTGCTGGAGTTTTGGAGTCAAATACCAGTACAAGTGCTCTGCTTACTAACTTGCAAGTATTTATTTATCTATTCTGTCTCAGACAAAGAAAAAAAGCAGAGTTCTAGTAAAAGATGTACAAAGGAATCATTTTGATAGTTGGCAAAGTTTCATTTGTGGCTGGATAAAATGATGGATTAGCCTGGTTCCTACTCCCACTGTGTATCTGAGTAAACCTGCATCCACACGGCTTACTGTCAGCAGGTGCACAGAGTTCTTGCATCCTGGTCTGGAGTCAAACATGATGAACATCACATTGTCCAGAAGGAACAACTGATGATGTCACAGATACCTTCACTCCGTCCCAAGAACCCTTAGGGCTCATATTGGAAAGTCATGTGTGGCTCACATGCAGAGGTGTCAAGTAACGAAGTACAAATACTTTGTTACCTTACTTAAGTAGAAATTTTGGTTATCTATACTTCACTGGAGTAACTATGTTTCAGACGACTTTTTACTTTTACTCCTTACATTTTCACGCAATTATCTGTACTTTTTACTCCTTACATTTTAAAAACAGCCTTGTTACTCTATTTCATTTCGGCCTTTAAAAAAAAACTATCCAGTTAAATTGCTCCATCCGGATAGAGTGAATTTGGTTGTGGTTGTTTCAGATGTTCTTGTCCAGTTTTGTTCTTACATCCGTTCCCTCAGATTCCTGCAACTAAACTTGGATGTACATTCCAATAAAGGTTAGGATAAATGATAACATGCCTCTGAAGTTTGACTTTTTTTTACCATTACAATACTTATAGGCAACTAGTCATCATATCTCCTGCTCTCTGAAACACACGTTAATGCTCAATAGTACACATATATGGTTCTTTAATATATTTGCATTATACTACTTTACTTGAGTAAAAAAACTTGAGTTGATACTTCAACTTCTACAGGAGTATTTTCAAACTCTAGTATCTATACTTCTACCTGAGTAATGAATGTGAATACTGAAGACACCTCTGTTCAGATGACCCTTGAAGGTATTTGGACCGGAGCCTTAGCTGCCAAACACAGACGTCTACTTTTGATCAGTTGCTAGCGTGAGATAACAACTGAAGCGCTTAATTGATACAGTTATTATTTTGGTATTATTTCCTCACATTAATCCAGAGGACTTTGCCGCTCAACAACACTGGATTCTGTTGAGTCTCATTTTTGCTCACATCTCTCTCCTTTTTCCATCTTTCCAAATGCAGTCCGCTTCACTCCGCCCGCTTCCAGACATTGAACCTCGTTTGCTTTGCAGGGATTCTGGTTGTGTCCATGATCCAGGTTTGCTAACACACTTTTAAGCTGCAGCCGTGGAGCATGTGAGCGGAGGGCGAGGAACACGGAGCAGAAAAATGTGCTGCCGAGCATTAGAAACATTTTTTGCTGTGTGCTGTCTGCTCTCACTTGAACCTTCTTTTCTTTCCTCTTTTTCTGTTTCAGACCTCCCCAACCCCCAACCCCCCTAGCTGTCTGCCTCTTACTCTGTACATCCCTGGCTCCCAACTAACTGGCTGGAAAATATGAATGAAAACATTCCCCAGTCTTGTTTGCCCAAACTCTGCTCCAGGCACAAACACACCACCCATCCTTCTCTCTTTCTTTCTGCTTCTCTGCCAGCCTCTCCCCGCTCCCTACGTCTCTTTCCCTCTTGTTATTACAAGCTTTGTCTCTTTTGTGTAACATTGTTTGCACATTTCTGAGGACGGGACTGAGGGAAAGGTGGGGTGGGGGTGGCGGGGTGTTTGCTGTTTGTGTTGGGGCGGTGGGAGTTTGGAGAGAGGAGAAGGAAGGCAAACAGGGAGACCAACCAGAGCGGGATGTGGGTCTTTCTGTGGGTGTGACTCTGCATTTGTGTTAGCTGGGTCACATTTATGGTTATGCATGTGTGTGTGCGTGCGTGCGTGTGTGTGTGTGTGTTTGACAAAACACTTGTTTTGACGCTGTGTATGTGCATTTGATTATATGTGTGCCCACTCTCCAGTGTTTGTATGTAAATATAGCTGCGTTGTGTGTGTTTGTGTTGCACGCAGGAGTCTGCAGTGGTTTAGAGCAGCGGCGTTAATAAGTCTGAATCATATCCATGACAACAGACGGCGCTGGCATCTGAACCGCACAGCAAAATGACAGCTCACTGTGAAACACACTCTAACACGGGCTTCCTGTGTACACAGATCCCTGAAAACAACCCCCTTTACCCCCATGTGCTAAGGGATTAACTAAAAAGTCATCGTATTGTGCTCAAAAAACTCAGCATTGAAAGGTTAGGTGCACAGATTCTGGTCCAAACACTAAAAATGATCTCACAGAGATGTGTTTTATTGCTTCAGACAGAAGAAGCAGATCCCTAAGCCTCAAATGTTCTCAGCTGTCCAGACTGCAACTTCTCTCTCTCGTTTATGCTCTGAAAGACTGTTTATTTCCTTTCTTGTTTGTTTTTTTCTTGAATTGTCGGTGAGAAATATATCAAAATAGCTTCCCTAAACTCTCCGCTCAGCGTCTGGCGGCAGACGGAGGCCGCAGCTGACTGGCTGGTGATGGGGAAGGTCGTGCAGCGGCCAGAAACGCTGCAGATGTTTGTTGTCAGACCTTCATTGGCCGTTAAGAGACTCGGTTTGTTCCCAATCATTGCTCTCAAAATGCCAGGTGATGTCGATTTTTAAAATTTTACAAACCGTCAATCAGCAGTCCATGGGGTTTCCTGAGCAGCTGCCCCTGCACGCTGGAAATTAAAATAATTGATTCCCGCGAAGCAGGAGAAGGCGGGAGACCATCTCCTCAGTTGATGATGTAATTAAGAAAAGAAGGTTAACAGGAACTGTGGACGTCAAGCTGACGTCTAGATGGTCCGGAAAATGCTCGGAGGGAGATGTTTAAAGCACCTTAAAACTCCTCTTTGACCTTCGGCAGACTTATGAACACCTGAGGTGTGCTCGGATGGCAAAAGACTGGAGAAGTGGATGCTCAAAACGTCACAGTTCTAGGGCTGGGCGATATATTGAGTATACTCGATGTATCGCGGCTTCTACTCTGTGCGATGTACAAAATGACTATATTGTGAATATTCGAGTATACATTGTCACGCATTTGCTTTTACCCGCGGGCATTTCGTCTCTCCTTCTCAGAGAGATAAAACAAGCGTACCCAGTTACATATGTCAGTCATGTGCATGCATCATCATACAACCAGCAGAAACATAGCGGCAGCTGGTGTCGGCGCTGCTGTCTGGGACCGCTGGTGAGTTCCACCTAACTTTCCCAAACTCGGCCTGTTTGCGCCGTGAGCTCATCCGCGCGGTTGCTATGCGCGACAGACTCTTTTCAAACCACACTGGGATGGTTTAGTAAAGACGGGAGGGGATGTTTTCTCCTCGCACGCGCCGCCGAGCCTTTCTCTTCCAGAGCTGAGAAACGTCACCTAGTGTTAATTAAATGTGGCCACAGGAAATCAATCACTCATCAAAACAAAGTCAAACAAGACTATATGACGTCATATTTCTAAAAGTAAGTGAAAGTGATGCAAAGTAAAGGAGGAGAGGATGAAACTTTGCAGTCCCTACACCTACAATTAGTCTGAATATAAAGGTGATCTAAAGGCCCTCCTGCTCAGATCAGCTCATCCTGGTAAAACCGGGACCAGAAAATGTTCCTAGCAGATGTTCTTCAGACGGGGAGTCAGAGAGATGCAACATGCTCTCTCTGTTTTGAAATGACACTTTTTATGTTCGTGCCACTGGTGTGATTGTATGCATCAAAGTGTTAATTCAAGGCTAAGGCAAAATATCGAGATGTGTATTTTGTATCGTTACATGGCCTAAAAATATTGAGATATTAATAAAAGGCCATATCGCCCAGCCCTACAGTCCACCATGCGAGAGGTGTTGCTGCAGCTGTCACCGTCACCTGCCGACTATGCAACACCCGGAGCACAGTCTTGCCTGTTACATGGAGAGTGGGAGGCTCCAGCTGGCTGCGACAGCATCTACAAGCTTTTACATTTGCTCAAACTTCAATTTTGAATCTTAAAAACGAGCACTTGAACTTTCATCACTTTACAGCCATGTTGGGAATAAAGAGCGGGCGGATTTAAGTGGCTTTCAAATAAAGTGTGACGGCCAACCTCGTCCCTGATGAGGCGAGAGAACAGCAGAGCCAGACAACAAGACACGAACAAGTGAAACAGAGCCACATTTGACATTCTTCAGCTTTAAAACTTTCAGTTTCCACACAGTTGTTTTTAAATCTGTCCACGTTTCTTGTTCGGATCTTGTTAAGGTGATCTCTCAATGCCGCGTGGACCAGACTTTCCCGTTTTTTCCTCTTTTCATCAACAGCCAAACTTTCTGGACCGAGAGAACCGATCTCATTTATGACTTTCATTGATCGGCTCACACAAAAACACACTCCTCTGTCTTTTCCTTGTGGTTGATTTTTCACAACCAGAAGGATGATTAATTCTTCATGTAATAGGATTTAATGATGTGATGTGATAACGGTCTTGTGGAGCATCTTCATGTAAAACATGGAAGAAAGAGAACTGATGCTGTCAGATAGTCCTGATGTGAAGATAAGGCTAGTAATTAGGGCTGGGGATCGATTCAAATATCAAGAATCGATTCGATTCCGATTCTTAAGATTCAGAATCGATTATCACACTTTGATTCGATCCGATATTGATTTGGGTTACTGTTAATAAAACAGTTTTTTCAGCTGTTGCATGAATTATATGACTGTCTAGTTATGCAACATATTAATACTAGTATTATATTGAGATTAAACAGCAATTATTGGCAGCTAATAATGCTGTAAGGACCAATCAGCTCCCAGAATGCTGATAGAACTGCTTTCAGAAACATCGTGGGGCAGAATTATCAAACAGATTCAGGGCAGCAAACAGAGGACAAAAGAAATCGCTTTTATTTTTTCCCCATTTATGAGAATTTGGTTTTTAACATTTATGAAAATGTAACCCCAAGACAGTATAATAAAGCAAAGAAATATAGACAATTTATGCAATTATAACTGAAAACTTCAATGTTTTCATACCTTTAAACATATTTAAAGGCAAAAACATGGCACCAGTTATTCTCTTGTCCAACAAAATATTCCTTTTTTGGGCATAAACAAAAAAGTACCAAAAGTTGTAATGTAATGATGAAAAAAAAAACAAAAACAAAAAATTATTTTTTTTTTTTAATCGATCTTTAGACATATGAATCGATTTTTAGGAATTAGTATGAGAATCGATTTAAAATCGGAGAATCGATCTTTTCAACATAGGCCTACTGGTAATGATGTAAGAGTGAAGGCTGGCCGGCAGAGCTGTGTTTGTGTACAGGAGGGTGTTGTACGTCCACTGATTGCTACTAAAGCAAAACAGGGGTGAATCATCCCTGGAAGGTCACTGTGCAAATGATGTTTGTGTGTTTTGGCCGATGATTGATTTCACAGACTGGCGTATGACATGGAGGTGACTCACTTCCTCCAAGGATAAGCGTTTGACACTTTACAGCATCAGATCTCACCTCCAAGCCCGGCTCTTACTTGTGTTCGCACTTGCAGCTTCATCTGAAGCCAGTTGTTTAACCTGCACGACTGAAGGACGAGTCTCAGGAGCTGGGACTTGCAGATGCAGACGAAGCAGCGGCTCCGTCTTTGAGCTCGCTGGTTACGTGAACGGATTCAAAACAAGTGAACTAACAGTTATGAGTTTATGCAAATGTTTTCACTCTCTTGGCCTTTATTTGAAGGTGAGGAGCAAGAGGAAGGTGGTAGTTATGGACCTGAACCAGTGAGTGGGAGCGCTGGAACCGGCCGCTCGCAAAGGCAAAACAAATAAATTAAATACAGAGATATTTTTCATTTTTTCATTTCATTTCATTTCATTTCAATTTTATTTATTCCGTATCATGGAAATGGTAGTTCACATACATGTTCCATTCCATGATCGAAAAGGGGCAAGAAGAAGAAAGCCTTATATTACAAGCCCCTTTCTCAAAAAAATAAAACAATACATATGAAGATGGTCTGTCCGTCACTGCTTATAATACAAAAAAAAAAGGAAAAAAACAAAACAAAACAAAACAAAAAATAAGAAAACATACACAATAACTCACCAACAACACCAAAAACAAAAAAACAACAAAAGATATTATTCATATTGTCTGATTATGTTGTCTTTATACAATTTCTTGAACTGGTGAATATTTTTACAATCCTTTAAATAAATTGTTAAAGAGTTCCATAATTTTACACCACATACTGAAATACACATTTGTTTTAAAGTAGTTTGTGCAAACGGATGTTTAAAATCAAATTTCCTTCTATGGTCCTTATTTTCTGAACTAAACACAAAAAAACGTTGTATATTTTAAGGCAATATTCTGCCTTTTGCCTTGAACATAACTAATAAAGTCTGTAACTCTTAATAAACCTATTAATAGTAATATAAGTAATAATAATTCTGGATGCCTAACATATGAATATCCACATATCCAAGTATTCGGGACATCGTATGTGGAGTTCTCGCTCAACCAGCTGAGCAGATAAGTGCGTTAAGTTATGCTTATAGGTTTATATTCTGATATAAGTCAACATACAGAGCAAAAGTACTGAAAAACAGTGATAAGCTATTTCAGTTTAGCTGTAACTGCTTAAACATATCTCATATATTTTTAATGTCTCTAAAAGGTAAGAGTGTTTGGAGCGTCTCTCCTGACCATATTTAAGTATGGGTGTGTAGGAAATCTTAGCATTAGCCATTGTTAAGATGTGGATATTTTAACTCTATGGCATTATGCACAACACCTGCGCTGAAGTTCAAACCCTGATTGGGGATGTAGTTGAGAGGTTTCCACTGTGAGCGAGCCTCCGGGAGTCTTAGACCCTTTCAGGGGAGGCTCAGTGAATGAAGGTGAGAAAATGTTACATGAATTGACAAAAGACTGTTTGAGGTGTATTTGAAGAGCTCAGATACGCCTCAGGAATTTGGCAAAACAGAGAAAAATATGGAGTGAGAGTAGGTTTTTCTTCCCTCAGTGGAGGCTGGCAGGCTCTGACTCTTAAAGCTCCTGATATACTCGATTTACTGTATCCGAGTGGTGTGAAAATGACTGTGTGTTTATTGTGCTTTGTGATTGTGCGTATGTCTCTGTCTGTTGTCTCTCCACACAATATGACACGAAGATGAGTCTCATGAAAAGATCACTTATATTATAAAGGGTAAACTATCATTGTTTCAAAACATTTGGGGTTTTGTTACTTTTTTGTTTTGTTTGGGGTTTTATTTATTTATTTTTTCTTTCTTTTTCTCTTTCCTTTTCTCATTTAAACCTAAATTGAGTGTTGCTTTATGATATGTTATGAATATCTGAGTTGTAAGAAATATGATTCGATTGCTGGACAATAATTCAGCGGCCCTTGATGTTTCCTTTTATGTAAGAGCACTCTTACTTTTGTGTCATTGGAAAGATTTTGAAAAACAAATAAAGATATTGTTGGAAAAAAAAAGTCTCATCTCCAAAGCGACATCATAAGAATCGATACTTTCATAGTAACAAAGCTCTACATGCAGCTTATTGACCCCGGCTGATCATGTGCCCCCCCCGTCCACCGCGGGGTCCGAGAACTACGCCAGAGGCGTTGCTTGGAAACATCGAGGCTTCGGCCACCCCAGAAATCTGTGGGTTTTCAAGTTATTTAATTAAATTTAGGTTGGTTTTTACAGCATGAAATCACAATGAAGGAGACGAGTACAATAGGTTATTATCAAGTTGTCTTTCAGCTCCATCAGGAAGAGTACAGGACAGAGGAGATTAGCGTCCCCACTGATCACAGTCGTCTACTACGCTGGGTCTTGTTAACACTTTGTTTGATTGTTTAACTCGTGTCTATGACTTCCTGTTGCTGGATAACAGTGGTTTCTGAACCGCTTTGTGTTAGTCTGTGTCTTATCTGGGACCCTCCTCTCCTTCATCTGTCCCCTCTGCTGCGCTCTTCATCTCCTCTCCTCTCTCAAGTCATGGAATCCTGCAGTCTGGTGGCAAACAAAATATAACTTAATTTCTCAGTCAGGCGTATCTTGAAATAAGATTAACAGATGAGGATTTTTATTCCTGGGCCGACATCTCACGGCTATGAAAACGGCTTTGCTCAGCAAAACCGTTGCTTTGGCAATGCAATGGACTTTTCAAAGAGCCTCACGTCCCATGTGTCGACGTTGGACCTGTTATGGGAGGAGTTTGTTGCACTAAAACAATCTTTACAAATCAGATCGGTCAAGCCTTCCTAGTGTTTTAGTTTTACCCATCTGATCTTGTCGAAGGGTGTGAGAAAGTGCCGCGTGAGCTGCACTGGTCGATGTAGCTTGAACATGCATGAAACCAGGACTAAATGTGACACTTTTGGTTGGAAATCCAGCTATTGCAGCGCTCATAGTCCTCGCTGTGAAACTTTGAAATAAAAAATACAAGGTATGTGGCAGGTCGTGGATCAAATGGAGCATAGAAAAGGAGAATGAAGCACAGATACTTTGCTCTGGTCAACTCATCAAAATTAAAGCCACAACTATTGGTGGAGAAGAGTGATGTTCTTCAACCCCGGTCGTCGGGTTGAAGGTCTTTTTTAGATATTACTGATACTACTGTACGGATACTTTACACACTCACACATTCCTGTCTTTTCTGGCCATCCAACTTTAGTACATGAGTACATTTTTATTTATATTGCACCTTTTCGAGACAAAAATCATAAAGTGCTTGACAATAACACACAAAGCGTTTGATTTCAAAACCGTGAGATGAGGTGAGTCAATTCGTTTGTACCACTTTAGGAGAATTTATATAAAGCGGTGAATGTATTTCTACAGTGATTGACAGCCGGCTCAGCCAGTGGTGAGCCGTTATCTCTTCCTCATCCATGATCGTCGTGCCACCAAACTTAGAGGCAGTCAACAGTTACTAACTCAGCGTCAGCTTAAAGCAGCTGTAATTTCTGATGTCGCCATCAGTTCAGGGCGTACAACCCGCTACAAATGTCTGCCGGGCACCTCTGGCGGGCAGCTCTGCCCGGCTGAAGGAGCTGGTAGCCACGGCTAACTTTGACTGACATACGGTGGCTGTGTTCAAAACCGCTCTCCAGAAACCAGTGGGTCAGGTGGCTGATGCGTCGTATTTATGGGCTACGGTACCGGCGCTGAGAGGGGCGGGGTTAAGTGGATAGCATGAGCAGTGAAGGCTCAGCTCCACCCTCACTGTTGTTGTCCATCTCACGACCAGAGGTGTCAAAAGTATTCACATTCATTACTCAGGTAGAGGTTTAGATACTAAAGTTTAAAAATACTCCTGTAGAAGTTGAAGTATCAACTCAAGTTTTTTACTCAAGTAAAAGTATAAAAGTACTGGTTTCAAAACTACTTAAAGTATAAAAGTAAAAGTAATGTAAGGGGGGAAAAAGCCATTAAGGACAAAAGCCATTGAAAATGAATGAATCTTAGTATAATGCAAATATATTAAAGAACCATATATGTGTACTATTGAGCATTAACATGTGTTTCAGAGAGCAGGAGATATGATGACTAGTTGCCTATAAGTATTGTAATGGTGCAAAAAGTCAAACTTCAGAGGCATGTTATCATTTATCCTAACCTTTATTGGAATGTACATCCAAGTTTAGTTGCAGGAATCTGAGGGAACGGATGTAAGAACAAAACTGGACAAGAACATCTGAAACAACCACAACCAAATTCACTCTATCCGGATGGAGCAATTTAACTGGATAGTTTGTTTAAAGGCCGAAATGAAATAGAGTAACTAGGCTGTTTTTAAAATGTAAGGAGTAAAAAGTACAGATAATTGCGTGAAAATGTAAGGAGTAAAAGTAAAAAGTCGTCTGAAAAATAATTACTCCAGTGAAGTATACTGTAGATAACCAAAATTTCTACTTAAGTAAGGTAACAAAGTATTTGTACTTCGTTACTTGACACCTCTGCACACAACATAATTATCCCGCACAGCCCAGCTGATCTAATCACGTCCCAACACCTGAAGAGGTGAGCGGCGAGTCTCACTCTAAAAATAGTGTGCTGAGGCTGCGTTTTTGGCCGTGAGTTAACTGTTTTCGTAGAAACCCTTGTACATCCTCCAGCGCCATGCGAGGTTGCCCCTGGACGCTGGGGTGGGTAACCCCGTTCAGGTTGGCTGCTGACCTGATTGTCCCTCTGCAGTGTGCATGCAGATGTGAGACTGTGTTTCTGAGCAGGGGAGGGGGATTTGTGGAGGTTGGCCAAGGACAAGGGGATGTTGGCACAATGCACTGTCTCTCTCGCTCTCTTACACACACACACACACACACACACACACACACACACACACACACACACACACACACACACACACACACACACACACACACACACACACACACACACACACAGTCTGCTGTGAAAACTAGAAAAGAAAGAGAAGGATTACAGGGAAGAAAAGGCAATAGCCGTTTTCCTCAGCCATACTGTGACAGTGAGGTATTTCAAGAATGAGAGATTATTTCAACCGCTCACACAGACCCAGTGTGTACACACACAGAGAAATGATTGTTAGCGCCTGACATGAATGGTATCTATACGATTGTACTTAGAGCAACATCCTTTTTTTTTGGGCACATAGAGATCTGTTGGAGTGTTTTATGGGAGTAAATTAAACGTCTTCTTCTGTGATCATTTGCTTTGCAGTTTGTTTTTTTTTGGGCGCCATTCAGTTAATCATTTTATATAGATTTTTTCTTTTTGCATAAGGGGCATTTAAAAGGCATTAAAGCTAACTGATCGTTTCATAGAAATTGAGAAAACTGGAGGAAAACCATCATTCAACTCGACCTCCTTTTCCTCTCATTTGATATTGAAGCTGTCTTTTCTTCCTGCTTTTTCCTTTTTTTTCATTTAATCATCCCTCTTTTAAGGCTGAGGAATTGCCCCTGCATTAAAAGTGGATAAAACAACAGCTAATCGTCACTGACCTGCAGTTCAGCAGCAGGGTTTCTGTATTTATTTGTATATTTTTATTATTTGCTGAAATGATGGCAGGACGCCATGATTAGCAACAGCAAAGCGAACCTGCAGCACGTTATCAGTGGAAATAAATGGTCACGGCAGCGTTATTTAGGAGCGTCGCCGCTTCTCTCTGAAGCACCTTTTGTCTCATTCTGTCAACAAAGTGGACTAATTACTCCCGACTCTGCTTCCCCCCATAAATTGTGCAGGAGAAGCAGGACCTGTCGGAGGTGTAGTTTTAATTCTCACTGCCACTAAGCATGTTTTGATGAAGTGCAAGTCTCTGTCAGTGCTGCCATTAGAAAAGACAAGAGATGGCTGGAAAATTAAGTTGAGCAAAGTAGTTTTTTTGTCTTTTTCTGTGAGCTGGATGAAAAAATGAAACATGAAACTTGGTAGATAGTGAACATTAAACCCCTTCTTCTTGTCTCTCTCTCTCTCTCTATCCTCCAATATGTTTCCCGCCTGGTTTAGAGGGACTGGCCGTTCTGCGTGAGTGATGGGAGTTGATGTGTGTGTGTGTTTGTTAAACTAGGCGTGTCCCGTGTGGGCAGGGGGAGTCGGATGGAGAGCGCCGCTCCGCCGGTGCCCTCCTGCCCACACTGGAAATGTCTTATGTAAACACCGTCCACTTGATACCTCTTTGAGAAACCATTATTATTGCTGTTGTTCAGAAAGGAGGAAAAGTGAGATTTTATAGGGTGGTGAGAAACATATGTGAGCGAGGAGACGGTTGAAACGCCAGCTCGACTCCTTTACGTCCATCATCGTCCTGTTCAAATAAACCTTTCACTGCTTTTATTGCTCCGTTTGTCTTTTCCCTCAAAGTGTCAGAGCCACTATTTATTCTCATCTATTTATTTACCCAAGATAAAATAATTCAGGTAAATACAAAGCAGGGATGTTCAAAGTTTTTTTTTTTTTTTTTTGATATATGTTTTTATTGGCAGATTGTTTCCACAATACAGAGCAAAACAGATGAACATACCTTTTTTTTTTTTCTCCCTCTCCCCATCCCTCCCCCCACGGTTATCATCATTAATTTTCTTTGGGAATAGCAAAAAATAAATAAAATAAAAATAAAAAATAAAACAAATAATAATAATAAAAATTTAAAAAATAGTAAATAAATAAAAAGATATGAATATAGTGACATAACAAAAAAGTAGTAGTAGTGCAATGAATGTAAACTTAAATAAGAAAATAAAATGAGAACGAAACCGAAATGGGTTATCTAGAGATTAATAATTATTTCTTAGATCAATAATTAGCAATTCCAGTAGTAGTCACAAGTTATACTAGTAAACACTTGAGTCGGAATGTTGTCTTAAAAGTTTATTTTGATCATCTTTATAAAAGAAGGACCTTTGGATGAGCATCTCAAATCTGCAGTTTTTTGAGTTTTGCACCTTTAACCAGCCAGAATAATGGCTTGCAGATTGTAAAACACCACTTTGAAGGATTTAAGCGTTTTGTGGCATTTTACATCGTCATGTGTCTTCGTTGTTTCATTAAGGATGACAACTGATGGCATCGCGCCATCATATCCTCGGCTCGGGCAACCGAGCAATCGCCTCTTTACCATAACAGTGCAAGGCTGCGGCTGGCGTTGGCCTGCTCGGATGCTAAATTGATACCATTAATCTGAAGTCTGGCGCGTTTCAGTGACTTCTGAAATGAAATCTGGCTGCCTTCATGTAAACACAGATACAATCAGTGCGGTCCAAAGGACCAGAAATGAAAAACAATATAAAAACAACAAGAACCCAAACTTTCTAACATCTGGCTTTTATTTGAAATCAACTTTCATTGCTGGATGGGATGAGTCTTCAGTCGTCGGTGTCGTCCGTCGGCACTAGCTCAGGTCCACAGTCACAGAAACGTTACTTTTCTGGTATGATAGGAAGTTACTGGTTTTTTGGTAAATTTTGCAATCTTTGGTTATATGATAGATGATGTAAAAAGAACCAGAAAAACTCCCGTGATGTCATCCAGAGGTTTTCCGAGAAGTGCTTTTAAAGCCTCCTTTTCTTCATACTGTGTGGCGCCGTGTTGTAAACGGACCGAGCAAGCAGACCTGGGCGCCATCCTGAACACGCCCACCTCATGTTAGATACCGTTCTCTGATGATCTAGACACGGTGTAGGAGAAAAGCCTGGTCCTAAAGATCTACCGTCCTGCAGGTTGTAGATGCTTCCCTGCATCAGCACATCTTAAACCTGCAGTCCTGCTCCTCAACATCTACTGAGGACCAGGACTGAAGACCACTGTACTAGAGAAACAAAGACGACAAACTCATCCATTGTTCACCAGGTTTTTCAGAATAAAACTGCACGATAAATAATATGGAACAATGATATCATTACTTTGAAAAGGCAGAAGAAAGGCTGACGTTCACACCTCCCTTTCTACCGCTTCTAGTCTGTGAAATTGTATCAAGAAGTGACTCTAGACCAGTGGTTCCCAACCTTTTTTCCAGTGGTGTAAAGTAACGAATTACAAGTACTTCGTTATTGTACTTAAGTAAGATTTTTGAGAATTTGTACTTTTATTGATACTTTCATTTTTCTGTACTTTTACTTTTACTTCGTTACATTTTCAAGGAAAAAATCGTACTTTTAATCCGCTACATTTAAAATTGGACACGTCTTTACTCGCTACAAATTAAAGCCATGAGAACAGCACAGCGGGGGCTGATTTATGGTTCCGCGTTACACCGGCGCAGAGCTACGGCGTAGGGTACGCGGCGACGCACACCCTACGCCGTAGCCTACGGCGTAGGTGTGCGTCGATAAGGCGGACGGGAAGGAAGGGGGGCGAGTGAATTGCCCGTGATTGCCTGGCGGCGGGTCCGTGACGAGACACCTTTAATACCGTTAATATTATAGATCCATGCGAGACACCTGGGGCAGACGGGGAGACTCGGCCTCCCCGAGAAGGAGCCGCAGCCCCCGGAAGAGTTGCGCCGCAGAGGCGGGCCGGAAAGGCCGGAGGAACCGCCGTCGCGTCGAGGACCGATGAAGACTGAAGCCTGAATTATCGGTCCGCGTTAAATCAACGTAAGGTACGGCGTAAGGTACGCGGCGAAGCGCACCGTACGGTGCGTGTCGCCGCGTACCCTACGCCGTAGGCTCTGCGTTGGTGTAACGCGGAACCATAAATCAGCCTTGAGCGGCAGCCGACGCTCAAGCCGACGAAATTAAAATGGGTTAATGGAAACAAACGCTAAAGGGGTCAGAATAATATCACCATTATTTAGAGTTGTAAGCAAATTCTTGGATTCTTCATTTCTTTGCAATCCTTTTGAAAATAATTTTGTACTTTGAATTTTGTACTTTGTACTTTGTACTTTGTACTTTGTACTTTTTACTTTTTACTTTTGTACTTTTGTACTGAAGTACATTTTACACCATGTACTTTTGGTACTTTATTATATTTAATTTGAGGTACTTTTATACTTTTACTTAAGTAATTTTCTTAATGGGTACTTTTTACTTTTACTTAAGTAATTTTCAAGCAGAAAATTTGTACTTTTACTTAAGTACGATATTTTTGTACTTTTTCCACCTCTGCTTTTTTCCTTGCTCCCCCCCCTACTTGTGTCTAAAGGCTGAAATATGGTTCTGCGTCACACACACGCAGAGCACACGGCGCAGTCGTGACGCCGTCACGAACCGTTCAGAGTTCTCCGTCTCTCCATTTGGTCGCGGTGCAGTACCCCCCGCGGCCACTAGTTAGCGATCTTTTTCTGAATGGTTTATCCGACTTTTTCCGGTCACAGTAAATCAAAGAAATAAGGACAACTATTGTGCAAAAAACAAAAACAAAAAAAATCACACATAAACGAAGAAAAAAGCCCTGGAAGTTCACTACTGCTTCAAACCGGAAACCGGAAATGCTTCGCTTTCAAACGAACCAATCACAGCCCTCTCGGTCTGCGTGTGGTCGGCGTCTCCTCGACGCGTAGTTACAATTTTCGGGAGGTGCACGTCACTGACGGCGCATGTGACGGCGTGTCCTCTGCGTGTACAAAAACCACACGCCGTAGACACGGCGTCGTTTTGACGCAGAAGCATAATTCAGCCTTAAGACCAGCCGGGCCCCCCGACCCGTACGTACTAGCACCAAAAGAGTAAAGTGATTCATTACAAATCTTTAATTGAAAAAATGAATATTAATTATGTTTTTGTGATACATTTCTCTTTGGTTTACCCTGTATACATATGGCTTTGTCTTTCTCACCTTCATTTTGTGTCACCAATATAAATATGCACAGAAAATAATTGCAAGGACATAAAATCATTTCTGAAAAATTTCTCTTTTAATATGAGAGCAACATTTTTTAACATTTTTCGTTTAACAACCTGTCGGAGTAGTAGTATGATTAAATGTTGAATAATGATATAATAATAAGTTTATATCCTGCTAAATAACTTAGAAATATATTTTGGTCATTTTAAAATACTATGTGGGTTTATACAGACTTGGATTACATGATATTCCATTTGGTGTATTATTATGATTTTTTATTTATTTAACATGCGCAAATATAATTTTTACAACTATATATCTTCAAAGCAGACAAAGTTTTGCGCCCCCTCCCAGAGATCTCTGGCGCCTCAGGTTGGGAGACACTGGTCTAGACAACTCAATCGCTGCAGCAATCATGTTTCATATTTTATCAATGGATTCAAACTAAAGCAAAGCCAAATGCCTGCTGTAAAACTACTTTCTTGGTCATTACTATCTGCCGTTTAAAGAGTGTGAAGGCTGTGGATGTTGAAAGAATAAAAGTTTGGCAAAACTCCTCTTTGTCACTCCTGACATAATATAGGTTTCATTATAAGAAATTGAAGTGGGATGTGATATAGGCATGAGGGGTCAACCAATGTGGGATAATATTTTGATGAACTTATATGTGTGTGTACAGGACCGTCTCAGAAAATTAGAATATTGTGATAAAGTTCTTTATTTTCTGTAATGCAATTAAAAAAACAAAAATGTCATACATTCTGGATTCATTACAAATCAACTGAAATATTGCAAGCCTTTTATTATTTTAATATTGCTGATTATGGCTTACAGTTTAAGATTAAGATTCCCAGAATATTCAAATTTTTTGAGATAGGATATTTGAGTTTTCTCAAGCTGTAAGCCATGATCAGCAATATTAAAATAATAAAAGGCTTGCAATATTTCAGTTGATTTGAAATGAATCCAGAATGTATGACATTTTTGCATTACAGAAAATAAAGGACTTTATCACAATATTCTAATTTTCTGAGACAGTCCTGTGTATATATATACACACATACATTATGTACCCAGAGAAATGTGAATCTCTTGTCCTCCCTGACCAAGCTCATATAACATTCTGAGCATTCTCAGCAGAGTTTCTCCTAGACATGTACTTTTAATAGTTCCCACTCCTTTTTGTCCCACGAGGCGTCTGACATGTAGCGAAGCAGCAAGCGAGAGCTCCCCAGAGCTGTGAGCCGGAGAGAGGCTGAGGAGGTGCAGCGCTTGGTTTTCATTGTTTTACGAATCAGAGCCCCACAGCGTGAAGTTCCTCCTGAATATTTCATGACACAAACCATAAAGATCAAAGCAAATCATCTGTCTTGTTGTTATGACTCCGAGGAGGAAAACATCTCCATGCCCCCCCCCTCCGCTCCTCTCATTACGGCCTCTATAATGTACTTTAAATGCAAGGGATTTTCTTTCTTTAATTAATTTTGAGTAAAACAATTGAAAAATGGGTACAAAGGGGAAACAATCTCCTACAGTAGTTAAAAATGGAAAATAGTTCAACCTTGACCTCTTTCTGTGGTAAAGATGAGAACTGCTTGAGTCTGTATTCCTACAACCCGGCATTTTTTTTGTTACAGACTATGTTTAAAAAGTTAAAGTTAAAGTAAGTTCTGGTGTAGCTTGCAGGCTAACGTCCTCAGGGATTTTGAGATTGCAGGAACATGAAGTAAGAACTATGTTTAAGATAGAAAATGTAGCGTTAAACATTGAGAAATATTGATCCACAGAGGAGTTAAGGGAGTGCTGAAAAGACATAAAAGACCTTGACCGTATGAATCTGATTTTGAAACAACCAGAAAAGGACACCAATTAGGAGAAATATGGAAAAAAAGTGGAAAAAAATAAATGTTGTAATTTGAGAGCTGAAAAACTAAGCAGATGTGACGGGGAGTTACTGATAATAGCTGAAGATCACAAAACTCACAGTCTGGTTCAGATCATGGATTTATTTATTTTTGAGCAAAAAGAAGAAGAAAGTTCTTTCAGCTCTTCCCTTTCATGGATTCGCCACAGTAGATCACTGCATTCTGCATTTGCATGAAGCTTTTATGTTGGATGCCCTTTCTGGCACAACCCTTTCCATTTATCCCAGCTTGGGACCGCTCCATAAGCCTGTTTACATTATTGGGGGTTAATGTGTCGTCCTAAAGTGTATATCATCTCTTCTCATTCATTGCCACCTGTGCAGTGGCTGTAAACGGCAAACAGAGACACAGAAACCCTCTTAGCCCCTTGGTGTCAATCTTACTTCTAGTTTATGCTCCGCCCCCAACCCCCTATTTTTTGGCGTGATTGTTATTTTTTAAATTTCTTATATTTGTATTAATTTATTCATTGTTGATGATCAAACAATTACAGTGGTCCGCTACCCCCGCCAGGTGGTACGGAGTGGAAGTCGGTAGTCAGTCCTTCTATGACTGTGTTTACATGCAGTCAATAACCCTTTTAAAACCCGAATATTGGCAATAACCCGAATTTGCACGGCCATGTAAACACCAATAACCCCTTTTGAATAACCCGAATTTGCTCATATTCCGGTTTTTAAAAACCCGAATATGACCCCTGAGTTATTCCTTTTAAAACCCGAATATTCAGTCATGTAAACGCCAAACGGAATATCCCCATCAAACGGAACATGAATTTGTTTTCTGCGCATGCTCTGTTTGCAAAGAATCCTGGTCTTTTGAGTCCAGGACGTACTTATAAACACGGAGAAACGCAAGACCACGCAACACTT
The DNA here is from genome assembly GCF_033807715.1 of Cololabis saira. Taxonomy (NCBI): domain Eukaryota; kingdom Metazoa; phylum Chordata; class Actinopteri; order Beloniformes; family Belonidae; genus Cololabis; species Cololabis saira. Next base: position 34,726,698 of record NC_084600.1, read on the forward strand.
TTGGAGTGAGGAGGAGACTAATCACTTCATAAATGTAATGAAGGATATGAACATTTTGGCATTTGTAGACGGTAGAAAGTATCGGGATAACGAGATTTACAAGAAGGTGAGAGAAAAGTTGCGCGAAGCAGCATTTGTTTTGAATTTGGATACAGGAAGAAGAAGCAGAAATGACGGGAATTGCGTCATCACGTTCTCCGCGCGTCGCTGGTTTGATCGGGATATCCCGAATGATTCATTACCATGTATACAGGGATAACCCTGTTTGCTCACGCATGTAAACGGAATATTCTGAATGTTTCAGTAACCGGAATATTAGCAATAACCCGAATTTTGACTACATGTAAACGTAGTCTATGTTAATGGAGGTGCAACAGCTGGAAGGACTGAGGTGGAGGTGGTCTGGTCCTCTGGTCCTCTGGTCCTCTGGTCCCCTGGTCCTCTGGTCCTCTGGTCCTCTGGTCCTCTGGTCCTCTGGTCCTCTGGTCCTCTGCTGGCTGTGACTGTTGCAGTCAATTCAACATCAAAACCATCTGGAATGCCATAAAATGTTCAGACACATATTCGTCGGGTCTAAAATGAGTTATATTTAGAGTTAGAAAAGCATGTTTTCACCAGAAAGGCAGTGTCCCTATAACCTGCCTTAGCCTGGTGTACACCACTACAGAAATGTGGCTTCGTGTTGGGTTAACATGAACCACAACAAATATAGTTGGTCAGTTGGTGCCGTTTTTTTCCCCATTCGCGTATTTCCAGCTACTACTCTTTCCTCATTATTATCAAACTGGACAGATGGGCAGAGGTGGACAGAGTACTGGACCCCAGTACTTGAGTAAGAGTACAAATACTACTGGTCAAAATTTACTCCGTTACAAGTAAAAGTAGCTCAGTCAAAATATTACTCGAGTAAGAGTAGAAAAGTACTTGCTTTTAAAGGTACTTAAGTATCCAAAAGTAAATGCTTTTAAATTTACTTTAAGTAAAAGTAAGAGTAAGAGTAAATTTCTTATTTTCCACATCAGTAAATTACTATATTTTTTCTAAATTAATTTAAGGATCTTTTAACTCTTGTTTCTGAGAATTAACTCTTTGAAACCAGCTGCACTGATGTGCTGCTTTTAGAACCACAATGTTATATAAAACCTGCAGAAACACCAAAAACAAATCAAATGAATGGGATCATAAGAGGACAGCAGATGATGCAGAGTTTATTAACAATCATGAACTGAAACCAAATGAACCTGCACCATCCTATTATCTTTTTGATTTTGTCTTTCTTCTCCTGACGCAGGCGTAGCCATTGTTGCATCTATGTCTTGACGCTGTCTTGACAAACGCAGGCTACTTTGGCGGTATCGTTTTGAGGAGGCTTGACGTATTTCCGCTTTACGTACATCCCAGTGGAGAGCGTGCACTGTGATAGGTCTCCTCCTTTGACAAAAACAGCTTGTGTCCAATAGGATTTTAGGGAAGAAGAAAAAAGAGCAGACCTGAAAGTAACGAGTACTTTTCAGCCTTCCTAGAAATTTACTCGAGTAAAAGTAAAAATATTTGTCTTGGAAATGTATTCAAGTAAGAGTAATAAGTATCAAATAAATCTAATACTCAAGTAAAGTACAAATCCTCTGGATATGTACTTAAGTACAGTACTCAAGTAAATTTACTCCGTTACTGTCCACCACTGCAGGTGGGTGGATAGATTGTTGCAAGGTCGGTAAAAGGTACATATTGCTCATATTTAACATCTCCAACTCGTGTAAGATGCACTTCTTTTATGCCACCTTTAAGTCTGAGGAACATTAACGAAGTAAACAGAAAAGATATCAGCACTGCAGAAAAGTGTAGTGGTCTACCCACAGAGGCACCTTTGGTGTTTGTGTCCTGGTCGTGTGTTTAGTCGCCAAGCAGAAGCATAAATCAGGCAGAACTTCATCACAAGTATAAAAACCTCCCAATCAGCTTTGATGCACGCACCGTTGGAGCAAATACAACCAGTCCTAAACTGATGTTATCTATTTGTAAAAGGCAAACCAGCAACACAACTGAAAAACCTCTCTATGTCTTTCACCTCTAAGAACTGATTTTGAAGTACATTTATGATTTTTGAAATAAAATCCTTTTGTGCAGCCCTAAATTGAACAATAATGACCCCCAAACATTTTCTCAGGGCTTTCCAGAAATGCCACAGAAAGACAGAAAATCTATTTAGGGCTCTGCAGAGAGCTGTAATTGTCTCCAGTGTTGACAGATGACTGCGCACTTTATCTCTACCTTTGTTGTTATGATCAAATGAGACAATGGGAGACCTTGTGCACATGCTTTTGTTTACTTACATTATGTAACACAGTCAGCATGTGTGTTTGCGGTACATGTGACTGCAGGATACTTGATACTTATCGGTGGAGGAACACATTGTACCCTGACCCCACTGACTCACATCCTTTGGATGAGGTTACTTAACATTATTATGAGGCAGCACTTTAATTTCATGTCAAATTACTTTTTCCATTCCCTTTCTCTCATAGCCAAGCGTGAAGCTCACTCGAAATGTCATCAGACTATCAGTGAAAGAGGAAAAACATACTTTTATATCTCCTCTTTAAAATACTTTGAATATTTGTTTCAGTTGTTCTGAAATGTGATATTTAGAAGACGGAAGAGAATCTCCTTTCACAAACTGAGGCAAGGGTGCTATTAAATTCAATTTGCTCTAACTTTAGGTGGCTTTCCAGCTTCGGATCAGGTTCCAGTGGTGTCTCTACACCGTTGTTGCTCTTTTCCGTTCTCACTTATGGCTAGAAGCCAGATGAGTACTATTGGAGTCCTAAACAAAAACATTAAATTGAAGGAAGTATTGAAACAAAAATCACAAAGAGTATTATTAAGACGACCAGAACACTACTGGGATTCCTGTCTATAATAAAATGTTCTCAGGAGACACATGTGATATTGAGGATGGGCAGCAGGAAAACTACCAACTTTACTAGCACAGACTCTGAATAAAGTGGTAACTCATTTTCTGACCTCGTGTGGGTAAAATAACCACTTAGATTTAAAGGGGACCTATTATGACATCTAATCCCTATTTTAAACAGGCCTTGAATGTCTTAAAAACAAGCTTTTGATTATTTTTGCTAAATAAATTAGAAATTCAGCCTCTGAGCCATGTCTTTAGCATCCCAGTCTCTAACCTCCTTATCTATGCGGGATTCTGAGTGGGCGGGGCTATGATAATGAGGCTCTGTGCTGATTGGCTGCCTGAATGACGCGATACACCGCTATGGAAAAATGGCGGAAGCTCCGGCCGGCGGAGTTACACCGTGTCCTAACTGCATGCGATGCGAGCGAGCGTCAGCAACAAAATCAATTCCATTGCTTTATTTTCTATTGGACTGTTCTAACTGGCCACAGCAATGCAGCATCGCAGCGCAGCGACGTGGCACGCCGTTTTGAGCTGGCCGTTTCCTGCCGCTCCCGTTGAAAGCCGGTTGAAAGCGCTGTAGGAAACGGTCATGGGTGAGAAACGGCTGATCCAGTTAGTTGAAATGAGAAGTTATCTCTATGATACCCCCTCATTTCACTACAAAAACACACAGTGTCCGATGTCACGCAGTGCTACGCGATAGTCGGACGCTCGCATGCAGTTACACGGTTTTATAGTTGTGGGCGTAGTTTGCATTTTGGTTACGTAATGAAAATGCGCAAATCTGAATGGCTCTTAGAAGCCACATCACACTCGATGGCTCATCCAGGCGGCTGTACAGACACTGCAGAATTTGGTTGCTTTCCTCCTTCTCTGAGTTGGCAGGCTGAGGGGAGACCACTTTATATATGTTAAAGCAAGAAAAAACGTGTTTTTCATAATAGGTCCCCTTTAAATCCAAAAGCCCTAATCGTTTTGTTCAGTTGTAATCCTAGCTGAAACTTGAGAGTAAACGGTTTGGAGCGTGTTGTCGTTAGCAGTTCTCATTACTGGAAAGCCTGTGTTTGTAGCATTTTTCTTGTTTTCTTTTATGTACCCAGAGCAATATACTGTATATCGTTATTTGAGAACCAAAATAGAATCTTGAAGTTGGTTAACTGGTACATCCTTTCGCGTGAGTGGATTTCAAAGAATCAGTGGAAAAACATGGAGAAGTTGGATTTCTGGGTTTTGGTCTTTTGTCTGTATAGATTTGGAAAAACCAAATCTGCAGAACGACACCATTATGCTTAAAAAATGCAACAATTACTGTTGCTTTTACAGTAGCATGACAACCAGTTCTCCCTGTTCCTGAGTGTGTGTGTCCCCGTGTGTGTGTTGATATCTTCTCTTTTCTCCCTCCCCTGCCCAATAGGCTGTCTGTCCAGGATCACATATCAATATGGTTAGATATTACACCAAAATAGGCCTCAATTTTCTGCCTTTATGTCTTCACAGAAATATATTAGAGTTTGGGATTCATTAGCCATCACTCACCCGCACATTGATTCTGTATTTATGGTCAAAATTGGCCATTTGCAGACAAAAATTGATCTGATCAGTGTTTTTTTTATAAGTTTAATGGGTGCAGAATCTGCGGTGTAAATGCTGTTGATCATTGATGGACAGTTACCAGGAGGCTGGCATCGATCTGAGCCCGAAATGCAGGGATCCCTGTGCAGTCTGAGCATCTGCACGCAAGCATAGAAAAGCTGGGGAAAGCATCATCCTGAGGACAAGCTGGTGTGTGTGTGTATGTGCACCTCTGCAGGGTAGTGCTGCATATTTCTTGTGCTCGTTTCCCTAGCAGACAAAAGCACCAAGAAAGCAGAAATGGCAGGTAGAAGAAGCGAAAGTGGATGAAGAGGAAGGAAAATCAGCAATTATACGAAGATGCAAAAGCAGAGAGGGATGAGCCTCGTTGAAATTCAGAACGCATAAAGTCTGGCAAAGTCATTATAATCTTTACTGTGTTTACAGATAGTTGCTCTGCTGTGTAATTACACATATCAACACATTTATTACATGCCGCTGCTGCAGTAACCACCCAGATTTACTTTAGACAGCCACACTAAAATCAAATAATAGCGGTACAAATCCAGTTTGTGTGCAGATGTAATTCAAAACCTGTTTTAGTCTGTTTCTAAGTTGTATTCAGAATTTTTTTGGACTAATGATTCATTGCATGACAGCTGGCATCCTGGGATATCTCCTCCCAGATCTGGGGCAGGACGTCATTGGGCTCCTGAGCAGTCTGAGGGGCGACTGATGTCCCAGAGGTGTTCCAGAGGTGGGATTTAGTTCAGGGGAGCCTGTGAAGGGTATCAATTCCTTTATCCTCCAGGAAAAGCCTGCATACTCACACCACGTTAAGGCCCTGACACACCAAGCCGACTGTTGGCCGTCGGGCCGTCGATGAGCGTCGGTGCGCGTCTGTCGGCCTAGTTTCCCCGGTGTGTCCCGCACGTCGCCACAGGTCGGCCGCCCGTCGGCAGCTTTTCAGCCTATTCGACATGTCGAATCGGCTTCGGCTTCGGCTTCGACATGTCAAATCGGCGTTGGCCATCGGTCAAACAGCTCACTCTGTGATTGGCTGTTTAGGTAGCGAATCAGTGCACGAGAAGAGAAACGGAAGTGACGAAAGCAAACAAACGGTGAAGGTTAAGAAGCTGAAGGCCGAGGGCTGACAACGCCAGTGCCAATTCTTTATTCTTACGCATTGTGGTAGCGAGAGTGGTGTGGAAATGTGGTGTGAATATGAAACCTATTTGTTTTGTTTACGGCTTCCCAGAGCTTCCGGTTTTCCCTTGTTTTTGAGTGAATACAGATTACCGCTGCCTGCTGGTATGGAGGGGAATTATCTCTCACACATGCGCAGAACGTACGTGCTAATTGGCCGTTGGTTGTCGTCTTTGCGGTGTGTCCAAGTGCTTCTTTTTGAGCCCGACCCAGCCCGACACAGGCGACGCGAGGCGACACAGCAGCCGGCCGACAGCGGGCGACGTTGGGTTGGTGTGTCCTCGGCTTTAGGCCGGACATTGTTGTGCACCAGGAGGAACCCCCCAACCACTTCATAGGCGTAGGGTCTGACAGTGGGTCCAAGTATTTAACCCTGATACCTACTGTAGTCGGGGTGCTATTGGCTAGCCTGTAGGGGTAGGTGCCCAGCAGGTCATGTGTGTAATCTTTTCCATGGCTTCTACACAGGATGACCCTGGTCTTATCTGTGGAAAGCCCAGGGTGCCACTCGCTGACCTGCTGATTCTGGTGGATGAATGGCAAATGCCAATCGAGCTCCACAGTGTTTGGCAGTGGCCACAGGGCCCACTAGAGACCTTCTGTTTCTGATTGTCTGGTCAGAGACTTTCCCACCAGTGGCCTGCTGGAGGTTATTGTCTAAGGCTCTGGCAGCTCGTCCTGTCCCTCCTTGCACAAAAGAGCAGATACCGGTCCCACCCATGGGTTCAGGACCTTCTACGGCCTTGTCCAGCTCTCTTTGAGTACCTGCCTGTCTCCTGGAATCAGCTCCATCAATCTGTCTCCAGACTGTGCTGGGAGACACAATAACCCTCCTGGCCAATCCTGCAGGAGCTGGATTCCCTGAGCAAACTCTGTGGAGTCTGGATATTTTGCTTCCAGCCACCAGTGAGATGGCCAAGGGGCTCGTCTCCATGTTTCCCCTCTGATGCACCCGTTGTTGATTTCATTAACAGCAAAAGATACTGAAACTGATTAACATCCTCCTCTGCTGCTTAACTGGCCAGATCAATATCCCAGAGGTTTACTTACTTTATGCTTATGTTTCTTTGATTTTTTTTAATTTTTATTATTGAGCAGTGTACTTTCAGTGTGTGTGCAGCTCTGCTGGCAGCACATGTAACTCCAGTGGAGATGGAGTTGAAAGTGGCAGCTGTTTTGGTGCGATGACAGCAGAAGTGCTGATGATAGGATGATCACAGTTGCCGCCTGATGGGAGGGCGACTGCAGCGACGATAATAAGTAAGTGACATGATAATGAGGCGTTTAAGACGGGAGCTAAATGGAGAGCTAAAAGTTATTTGTGGTCATGATCACTGACGCACTTCAAGCTTTTCATACAAAGGTCACAACTTTACCACACACTTATGTGGATAATGTGGGAGGGTGTGTGTGTGTGTGTGTGTGTGTGTGTGTGTGTGTGTGTGTGTGTGTGTGTGTGTGTGTGTGTGTGTGTGTGTGTGTGTGTGTGTCTGTATATGAAACTCTACAAAACAAAAGATGATTGGGAGGAACTGCAAGTGTGGACGTTGTTTGTTGTCTTTTTTAGTGTGGATGTGGGTGTGTTTCAGTGTTTTGGTTCCTAGTGAGTTTCTGCCCTCACTTCCTGCTGCCAAAAGATTGTTAGAGGAGATTAGGCACCAATTTGTGGTCTCATCACCCGATCACAGTGTAAAACACACAACTATTAATGCCTCTAAATCTACTCATCAGACGGGAATGTCATTGTTTGACGGTGACCACGCTGCAGCCTCGGTGAACCTGAGGGTGTGTTGCCATGGTGATTGACATAATCTGTTCTTCTTGGAACTGAAACTGTAGTTTTACTGCTTATTCTGAGTTTACATGACTATTTAAAGTAAGTAATAAAACGTCCTCTGTGGACAACCGCTGAACACTGACGGGCTGAATGTCCTAAACACAGTTATGACTAATAACTTCAAACTGGCTGACGGCGAGGAAAAGAGAAGAAATCCTTAGAAGTAACATAATTCAATTATTCATTCAAATTGTGACAGCAAGAGTGACATGTTTGACAGTTTTTGTTAAGCAGTCCGGGGTCCGCCTAGTTTAGGTGAGAATGAAGCATCTTTGTCCGTTGCATCACTGTGACTGATCCCCGTTGTTTGTTTGGTTCCTTCGTGCCATGATTTTCCACCCAGTTCTGTCTGGCGCATTCAATAATTCATTGACCCTTATTCTATATTCTCGCCATCAAGTGATGATGTCATATCAAAGGGCTGTCAGAGATCCGGCGTGTGGGCTTTATACTTCACACGAAGAGATATTCATCTATTCTAAATGACCACTGAAGCTATGTGGTATTAAAATGAGTGGATATGTGTTGACTGTGCTGGTACTTAACTGGTACCGAGTTGTTTGATTCATTTCGTGTGGTGGCATTATCACCAACTAGTTTGAAAAATCTGTTCTTTTTTGTTTGGTTTGGTTGTTTGGAGCCACATATAGAGCTTTTTGAATATCTCTAGCTGTGTTCACAGAGTAAAAACAAAAAAAAAGCTCACGCTATGCTAGGGCTGGGCGATATATCGAGATTTTAATATATATCGATATATTTTCAAACGCGATATGGTACGAGACAATATCGTTTACAGTATATTGAAATTTTTTTTTTTTTTTATGATTTTGATATAACTTATTTTGTGACAAATTGACTTGAATGTTTTATTTGAGATTTGCACAAATGTTTTGTTATTTGCACAAATGTCAACCTCAGTGGAAAAGTCTGCCTGTTACTGTCTACATTGTATTAATTGCACAGTGTATTTTAATTTAATTGTTATGCAGGAAAGGCATTTTTATTCTATATAGACGAATCCGGCGACCGGTTTGTGTGCGCCGCCATCTTGCGGCGGCGCCATTGCTGCGGTGGCAGGTGTCAATCTGCCACCGCAGCGCTGTTATTGTAACCTGACGCTACAGCATCATTATAGCTGGATTGATGATGTTAGACAGTGGCCTTCCATAAATAATGAAGGTATCTTAAATTAATGCTGATGTTAATTTATAAATAATGATTTGTTTGAGCGATAAGCAGGAAAGAATAGAGGAATAGGGAGATAAGGGAGTGTATGATTAAACACTGTAATATAGCTCTCTCCACCTCCTCTCCTTACGAGGCATGTCTGCACAATTAAATATTACCTGTTTATGTTTTGTTTAATTTTAGGTATCCAAGAATATTTTATTGATCGCCTGGCGTCCGATGACGAAAAAAAACGCAATTACAGGTCTCTAATTGAAGGGCAGAACTATCTCAGCTCCGGATGATACAGAATACATACATAACCCCAATCTTCAGATAAAACTAGTTTGTTGAGGAAAAAATATTAACTCTATTTGTAGCTGCAGAAGAAAAAAATAATCTCACGAGGAAAAGAAAAATATTGCTCACGCCTCTTCAGCATAAAAAAAAAAAAAAAAGAAAAGAGAAGTAAGAGTAATAAAAAAGATGTACTGTATGTTGTACTATTATACTAATTTATTGAAACACATGGCGAGTCAAACATTTACCAAAGCAGCTGCCAAACACTAAGGTAGTAAGACGTGGGTGTTGCAGAACTGCGGCAGTAAATCCTCATCGGAGCTTCACTCTTTAGTAGTGATTTCATATGAACCCAAACCATTAATAATCATTATTTTCTCCATATACCGCTCCCTGGCTTCCTTTTTTAAGGTATCCAGGTAAATTCCAGTTCCTTTCCAGCAGTTTAACATCTTTTTTTGCGTTCCGTCTGTTCACTTTGTGAAACAGAAAAGTAGTTTTTAAAGTCCATCCCTTCTTCATTCACTATCAAAACAAATGCACGTGACCGGGACAGGAGTTTTCCGATGATACAAATACATTAAGAGAGCCTGGCAGGGAGCGGAGTAATAGATCCATACGTATATATGTCTATGGGCTGGAGCGGAGGAGCGGAGCCGCCACCGCAGTAATGGCGGCCCGCTCGACTTCCGGGTTTCGCCGGATTCGTCTATATGCAGGCAGTTTATTTTTATTTCATTTGTTTTATACATTGTGATATTGTGCAGACCTCTGTTAATAAAGGAACCTGTGTGACATTTGGCACGAGGCTTTGTATTAAAACTGACTGTTTTTTTAAGGGTTTGCCTTAGAAAAAAATGAAGCTAACAGAGATGCTATGCTATAATGCTTTGGGGGAAACCCCAATTATGGCACAGAAAAAATATCGATATATATCGAGTATCGCCATTCAGCTAGAAAATATCGAGATATGATTTTTGGTCCATATCGCCCAGTCCTACGCTATGCCATCGGTGTTCCTGTTTGGTTAGTTCATATGGACCACACTTGCGGAGAAGCTCCTACTTACAAACAGCACGGCGATGCGCGGCGGAGGTGCGTCAGCTCCGCTTTGAGTGGTCTGTGTGATTAAAAGGACTTTTGGTTTGGTTTCAGGTCACCGGCGGAGTTGACGGACGGCCTGTCCATCACCGGGCGGGAGAAGGATGGAGACTCTCGTCCTTCTCGTACTGAACTCTACAGCTGCTACGACCTGGACGACCTGGACGTTGCCTGGCTGCAGCTGGTCAACCAGGAGTTCAGACAGATGGGTGAGACAAGAAAACCTTCATACAGAGCTTGAAGGGGCCGTAGTTTCCGGTCCTCTACTTGTATCGTCTTTTAATCCAGATGATGCACAGTGGAAAATGTTTTAGAGTTTCTTCATCAGCAGGTTCTCAGAGTTCACAGCCTTCTCCATCGGTCCTCTTCGTAGTTCCTCTCAGGCTCATCCGGCTTGTGTTGTCAGTTGATCCAACGTGAACACATGTGCACCAACCAGGCCTTGATCATGCAGATTTATATCCTTTATTTTGCTCTATTTCAGCAAAGATAGCCGTAGAGAGATGGGGAAAAAGAACACCTTCGTGTGCACTGCTCCAGAAAAATAAGACATTAAAGAAAAGAGTGGCAAGTCACACTGATAAAGTTGACAATTAATAAATAAAGGTGCCTCCCAAATAAAGCCCTGGTGCCCTAAGCAGGAAATGAAGACCTCAATCTTCATCCATGCGATGCAGCATGTGACATGATGCATAAACTGGCGAGTTTATTTAAAAAAGGATCGAATAATGGTTTGTTTTCTCTGCTTCTACAGGTAAAAGCCAGTAAATTAGAATATTTGGAAAAACTTGATTTTTTTCAGTAATTGCAGTCAAAAGGTGTAACTTGTACATTATATGTATTCATTGCACTCAGACTGATGCATTCAAATGTTTATTTCATTTAATTGTGATGATTTGAAGTGGCAACAAATGAAAATCCAAAATTCCGTGTGTCACAAAATTAGAATATTACTTAAGGCAAATACAAAAAAGGGATTTTTAGAAATGTTGGCCAACTGAAAAGTATGAAAATGAAAAATATGAGCATGTACAATACTCAATACTTGGTTGGAGCTCCATTTGTCTCAATTACTGCATTAATGCGGCGTGGCATGGAGTCGATGAGTTTCTGGCACTGCTCAGGTGTTATGAGAGCCCAGGTTGCTCTGATAGTGGCCTTCAACTCTTCTGCGTTTTTGGGTCTGGCATTCTGCATCTTCCTTTTCACAATACCCCACAGATTTTCTATGGGGCTAAGGTCAGGGGAGTTGGCTGGCCAATTTAGAACAGAAATACCATGGTCCGTAAACCAGGCACGGGTAGTTTTTTTGCTGTGTGCAGGCGCCAAGTCCTGTTGGAACTTGAAATCTCCATCTCCATAGAGCAGGTCAGCAGCAGGAAGCATTAAGTGCTCTAAAACTTGCTGGTAGACTGCTGCGTTGACCCTGGATCTCAGGAAACAGAGTGGACCGACACCAGCAGATGACATGGCACCCCAAACCATCACTGATGGTGGAAACTTTACACTAGACTTCAGGCAACGTGGATCCTGTGCCTCTCCTGTCCTCCTCCAGACTCTGGGACCTCAATTTCCAAAGGAAATGCAAAATTTGCTTTCGTCAGAAAACATGACTTTGGACCACTCAGCAGCAGTCCAGCTCTGTTTTTCCTTAGCCCAGGTGAGACGTTTTTCGCTCTGTTGCTTGGTCAACAGTGGCTTGACACGAGGTATGCGGCAGTTGAAACCCATGTCTTTCAAGCGTCTCTTGATGGTGGATCTTGAAGCACTGACTCCAGCAGCTGTCCACTCCTTGTGAATCTCCCCCACATTTTTGAATGGGGTTTTTTTCACAATCTTGACCAGGGCGCGGTGATCCCTATCGCTTGTACACTTTTTCTTACCACAGTTTTTCCTTCCCTTTGCCTCTCCATTAATGTGTTTGGGCACAGGGCTCTGAGAACAGCCAGCCTCTTCAGCAATAACCTTTTGTGTCTTGCCCTCCTTGTGCAATGTGTCGATGGTCGCCTTTTGGACAGCTGTCAAATCTGAAGTCTTCCCCATGTTTGTGTAGGCTGCAGAACTGGACTGAGAGACCATTTAAAGCCCTTTGCAGGTGTTTTGAGGCACCAGGTGTCTTCAAAATGTAACCCTTACACAATATTCTAATTTTGTGACACACGGAATTTTGGATTTTCATTTGTTGCCACTTCAAATCATCACAATTAAATGAAATAAACATTTGAATGCATCAGTCTGTGTGCAATGAATACATATAATGTACAAGTTACACCTTTTGACTGCAATTACTGAAATAAATCCAGTTTTTCAAAATATTCTAATTTACTGGCTTTTACCTGTATGTGCACTTCCTGCACTAAACCAGTGATTTTTTTTCTGGTTTCTTCGTGGGTTGGTCTTGTTGGGTGACACCCCTCGTGGGAAAAGTTCCCTCGGTCAGCGTGTCCATGTAAGCAGCTCTGATCAACATTTTTTATGTATCCTTTATTTATCCAGGAAAGTCCCATTGAGATACAATATCTCTTCTGCCAGGGAGTCCTGGTCAAGATGGCAGCAGAAAAATAAATTCAGTTTTATATAAAAGAAAATACATACAAGGACAAGTAACTTTACAAAAAAAAAAAAAAACATATCAAAACAAGAAACAAACAAACATAAAACATACAAGGATCAGAAAGCTAAAAAGAATTCATGACAAAGAATGAGACTTGATTAAAAAAACAACAAACATGAGCATAAAACATGAGCACCATCACCATCAGCTCGCACTAGGGCTGTTTGATTAATCGATTTTAAATCGTAATCGCGATTATATAATTAGAACGATGTTAAAACGTGAAAATCGTAAAATCGATTTTTCACTTTTTTTTTTTTTTTTAATTATTTATTATTATTATTATTTTTTTTTTTACCTTGTCTGCACACATATTAATGATTGATTGATGGAAATACCTCTCAATACCTGCGACAAGTGCCCCCTCTTTAGTGTAGGAGGGGGCGTTGTAACATGCCACCGGGCATCCCTCAAGCCAGATGCGGTAGACCGGCTCGTGTTCCTTGCAAAAAACTTGTGAATAGCAAATGTAATGACTGACATTACACACCTCTACCTCCTTCATGGGTTGCATTATTATTTAGCATGCAAAGACCCAGTTTAGTTTAATTAGAAAATGTCTTGTTTTATTTAATTGGAAATATAACTTACTGTATGTTTGCAAGTGCTGATTTGCTGATTTTTTTTTTCCAGAGATAAAACTTTATATTTTATTATATTTTTTAAAACCTTTTTTCAACTTATTTTACAGAGTTTTGCACTTTATTCATTCATTTTTGGTTTAATAAGAGCAAAGTTTGCACTCAAAGCCCAATGGGGCAAATGTTCAATAAAAAAACAGCATATTTGAAATCATTTCTTTGCCTTTTGTCAATTCACAAAATAATCGTAATCGTAATCGAAAATCGGATTTTGAGAGAAAAAAATCGAGATTTAATTTTTGTGCAAAATCGAACAGCCCTAGCTCACACTAGTTTGTTAATGACTTGTTGATTTCAGTAAGGTGCATTGGAGCAGTGAAACATCTAAACGTCCAGGTCAGCGGTCCCTAAAGACCAGAAATAAGGAACGCTGAAACATGAGCTCCCAAATGTCTCTTCTTTTTCTTTCTGTGATTTTCTCTTGCTCTCTCTCTCTCCTCCGTTTTGCCACTCTCTCTCCATTTGCCATGGTGACAACTGCTGACCCCGAGCATCTCCCTCATCTCCAGCGTTTTATTCGATATCTGATCGGCCCTTCTTAGATAAAGCATCATAATTGTGTTTATAAATCCCCGCTGGCGTTTCAGGCCTTATTCCTGGTACACATCCTCCGTAAATCAAACACAGACGCGCGCGCACGCGTGCACGCATGCACACACACAGACACAGGCGCGCGTGCACGAGCACGAGCTGGCTCTTCCTGGAGGAGAAGCGAGTTGTTTCTCATAACCTTCAACAATAGTCCAAACAAACAGAGCAGAACATTTGGTTCTGCTGCACGAGGCTCCAGATTCACGTTGGGATGATTCAGCATCATCCGTCTTCGTCCTCCACGTTCGGTTTCCCGTAGCCTGCGTCCAAATGCTGGACCTCGCCTTTGGACAGGACTGGTGATTTACCCACTTTCTCGGTTAGAGTTCACGTCTCCCATTTTTCACCTTTTGAAGAAAACATGTTTACTGGCAGAACAATAGATCATTAAAGCAGCACCGAACCCAGAAAAACAGCCTGTCAGTAGTAATAAAGGCAGCAGTTGATATTAAAGATCAGGCTTCATACCATAATAATGCAATAAGTAGAAACATTCAAAGATAATTAGAGCAGAACACGAAAGCCCTGGAAATCTGTACATGAATGTTGAGGGTAAAAAAAGAAAACAAACTGTACTGGAGAGGGGAGAAGAGGCACCGTTGGGAGTCCTGTTTATTTAAAGGCTGTTTCACATTCTTTATACGTACGCGATGTTAAATTAATAACTGTATAAATGCATGTAAACGAGGACCCGGATGCTCGGATATCCGGATATTTATTCCTTATGTGAACATCTGGGTTTCATTTTCGGGTATCCGGATTTTTATTTATTTATCTAAATGTTGACGACTCACTGGCGGCCGGGTAGCGTGACGTAATTAGCAGACCTCAGCTGCGTGGCTCACTTTACAAGTTGCCAAATTATAAACTCCTCCCTCATCATGTTTATCCCTGAAATGGAACTTTTTTTTTTTGTTTTGCACTGGCGTACCAAGTTACGTTTCATGTGTTGCACTTTGGTTGCAAACACATCAATACTAACTTGCTCGCTCGTACGCTGCTCTCGGACTCGAGTGTTGGGCGATAGTCCGATAGTTGGTCATAATCAAACGATCAGAGCGACGGAAATGGGTCCAGGGGGCCAAAACCACTTCCTGTCCTCTCTTTTCTCCGTGGTGAGAGACCGCAACGGTCCCTGGGCGGATGCTGAGGTGGAGCAGTCTGCGGTGCGTTCTTGTACCCTGTTGAAAATTTGCAACTGCAGCCCCACATAACCGTTTGTGACGGGTGCAATGCTACCTCACCATAGCAACCATGGCTACCATAGCAACCGTGAGGATTAGGGAGCGTCGGCAAGGGCACACGGATGGGATGTGATGACTTGCAGTACATGATGGACCGGCGGTCTGAACGCGCTGGCGGAGGGGAAGCTGAAGACGAAGACTGGTGCTGCTAATCAAATCCTTTGATTACGCCATCACCAAGTGTGCAAACAATAATAACACCAGAGGTTTTGTCAAGTTGCTGGTCTGTGATGCCTTACAGACACACACACACACACACACACACACACACACAAAGTGTGTATTTGCTTTCCTCTTACCCATGTGTTCAATCCGTGTTGTGAATTATCGTCTTCTTGCGTCACTTGTTGTCCTAGCGGGCTAATGTCAACCCCCACTTCCTCTCTCTTATCCACCGACTTCTGAATCCACAACAACATGTTGTTTCATCATGTTGGTTGTTCATTTAAACCAACAGTTCTGCTTTCGGCCAACTTCAGAACCTGTGTTGTTCCCAACTTCAGCAATACTACTTGATTCCTGTATTAAAGTCAATGATTTATTCCCAGAATTATGTGGTAGAAGATTTAGCGAAGCTGCTCCTCGGGCTGCATGTGAACCCTGCTGGTAATGAGATGCTTGTGAAGGAGAAAATAGAGTATTCATTTATTTATTTGAGAAGAGATGAAATTACATAAACATTCGATGCTCGGCTCCTCTTTAAAAAAAAAAATAAAAAGGGGGGGAAAAACAATCCTCCTTCTGAGAGCCGAGTTGTTCAGATGAATAAATTTGTAACTGCAGACTCCAGTTTCTTCATGGCTGTTTGTGCAGGACTGGCTTTGGAGAGGCAGCGTGACAGAACAGATAAACATGATTTATTAACGGTAAAAGGCATTCCCTGGAATGACCTAGCGTTTTCTCAGTCTGGTTAATTTGGAAATGGTGATCCAGTGATTTGGGCTAACGCCATGATTTCATCAGCACTTGTGATCATCGTCTTCCTCATTTTCAGCAGGATTTGTTGCTCTTAGGTCAGCTGACCCCGTCCAGGGGGGGCCGGGCCTTTGCAGTAACTGGCCCCAAACTCTGGCACGAGCTGCCACTGCGCATACGCCTGGCTCCTTCTATGGCTGTTTTTAAGTCTTATCTTATCTAATTTTTATTCACTAGCATTTAACTCACCATGATTGTTTTATTTGATTTATGTGTTTCATGTTTTACATTGTCCTGTTTTGTTTTTCTTTTCCACTTTGGTCAGCTGTTGTTGTTTCTAAAGTGCTGTATAAATAAACTTGACTTGACTTTTTTTTAAGTTATCCACTAGGGCTGTTCGATTAATCGATTTTAAATCGTAATCGCGATTATGTAATTATAACGATGTTAAAACGTGAAACTCGTAATATCGATTTTTCCCTTTTTTTTTTTTTTTTTTTTTTTTTAACCTTGTCTGCACACATATTAATGATTGATGGAAATACCTCTCAATACCTGCGACAAGTGCCCCATCGGAGAGGCTCTTTAGTGTAGGAGGGGGCGTTGTAACATGCCACCGGGCATCCCTCAAGCCAGATGCGGTAGACCGGCTCGTGTTCTTTGCAAAAAACTTGCAAATGTGAATAGCAAATGTAATGACTGACATTACACACCTCTACCTCCTTCATGGGTTGCATTATAATTTAGCATGCAAAGACCCAGTTTAGTTTAATTAGAAAATGTCTTGTTTTATTTAATTGGAAATATAACTTACTGTATGTTTGCAAGTGCTGATTTGCTGATTTTTTTCAGAGATAAAACTTTATATTTTATTATATTTTTTAAAACTTTTTTTCAACTTATTTTACAGAGTTTTGCACTTTATTCATTCATTTTTGGTTTAATAAGAGCAAAGTTTGCACTTAAAGCCTAATGGGGCAAATGTTCAATAAAAAAACAGCATATTTGAAATCATTTCTTTGCCTTTTGTCAATTCACAAAATAATCGTAATCGTAATTGAAAATCGGATTTTGAGAGAAAAAAATCAAGATTTTATTTTTGGGCAAAATTGAACAGCCCTATTATCCACAAACAAAATCATTTCTACATCACACAAAAACTCTGCCGCTACGTTTCAAGACCTTTTGTTCAACATGTGTTTAATTACAGAGATTCCACTAATCCACATATGTCCGCTGCTGTCCTGGAAACCAGACTGTTTGCTTTCCTGGTTCTCTAAAGTCCTTTTTTTCTCTATCTTAAAGTGCTGGAAGGCTCACATTTGCCAGTGAAATCATGTTTCATCAGCTGTTAACCAACCCGGGAGATATTAATAGCTCAGGAACATAAATACTAGCGTTGACAGATGCCAGATATTATTTCAGGTGGAATATTGTTGCTTCTGTCTTGATGGCAAGCCTGGCAGAGCCTCTCTCTACTTAATCTAGTTGAAATGGATGTTAAAATAACGAAAAGCTTATTTTCAGCGCACGTCTCCCGAGCCGTCCCAACGAAAACAGAGAGCGACCTTGTGAGATACACAGGCGGGAAATCGGCTGCACATCCAATTAAATTGCAAGACAAAGTTTTTCTGAGCCAAAAATAACTTGAAACCTGTAAATGGCCTTGCTCATTTAAGCAAGCGAGAAGTTTCCCCCGTTCCCGTTACCCTTGTAGATAACAAGAACTTCAAGAGGAGTGTTGACACTGTGAATGCTCTGATTTGTAATTCACCCCCTTCTCCCGGCAGAACGGCCTCCAGCTCTTCTTTCTTTTTAATGATTCTACATGTGAACATTTCAACATTAATACAGCAGAGTGTAACATTTCTCTGTTATTTCAAGACATAGGGGAGTAAATGCATCTTTGCCAGCGGATGACGGCTCCACGAGCGAGCGTCTCAGCAGGTGCACGTCGGTGGATGCGAGACCCTGCTGTGCAGGACCACGGCACTCGGCTGGAAGCAGCCTTCCCAATTTTCCCAAGAACAGGCAACATCTTTCATTTAAGAATGGAAAATAGAGCAGGATGAGACCGGAGCAGACTGGGGTTCAGCTTGGCAGGGATCCACATTTCACTTTTGCTTCGACTAGTTTAACATCCAGAGTCATGCGTATTTTGCCTCGAGTGTATTGATGTTTTTTTTTTCAAACCATCCAAAGAAGCTATGTTATTCCCTCAAAACAAAAGTTCACGTAAAAGCTGACAGATTTTTTGTTTTGTCTTCTCCCCGGCCAGCCTTACCTGAGCTGGACGAGCTGACGATGGAGTCCGTCCTGGTGGAGCTGGAGAGCGTGTGTGAGGAGAAGATGCAGCAGGCCATCGAGGCGGAGGAGGGCCTGGGCATCGAGTACGATGAGGACGTGGTGTGCGACGTGTGCCGCTCGCCGGAAGGAGAAGACGGCAACGAGATGGTCTTCTGCGACAAGTGCAATGTCTGCGTTCATCAGGTCAGCCGCTGCAGGATCAATTCATCTTCCCCTCAAGAAATGTCTTTGTGTGTGCTTGTGAAAATATGACAATTATTCATTCTTGGGGCGTTTCTTTAATGTTGGCGCTCCATGAAAAGTCATAAAAAGCTGCTGAGAACATGACAAACAAATGACTAAAATCAATGCCACTCCAAAACCGGGTTTAGCTGGTTCTTTTCCAAACTCTGATAGCTGGAGGCCCAGCTTTGCGGTGTTTGTTTCACAGTGACTCAGTGTTAATTACCGTGTCAGCTTCACTGACATCAGCACACCTCTCAGTGTCATCAGGCCGGCTCTGCTGCTCCAAAACACCGGCGCGGAAAAGTTTCCTGGAGAATTTAATTTGGGTTACACAAACTGCACTTGGAGGCAAAAGCTGCGACAACACCAGGACCCAAAGCCCGTCCGTCGTCTAACTGGTTCCGACGTAACCATCCATCATCAACTCTCTTGTCATCGAAAGTTTGTCTTTTATATATGCAATCCATTTTCCATCCATCCATCTTCTCCCACTTATCCTGGGTCACGGTGGCAGTAGCTCAGACCTCTCCTCTCCTCCTGCAATCCATTTTATCTCCATGAAAGTGATGGAAAACATACTTCAGATTCATATTAGGACAGAAGTACATCAACAGATGAAATATATTTATTTGCACTTTTTATTCATTGTAAATCAATGCAGTGTGGGTGACGGTGTGTTGAAGGTACATGTGTTAGTGGGAATGTAATAGCTGCAGGATTATTCTGGTCCCAAACTCAGATTCCCTGCAGTGTTTTGCCACGGTTGTGTATCAAACGCCAAGCATTGCCAGATATTGATGCTCCCAAAAGTATGAAGTAACGTGAATGCTTTTATAGAGTTAGAACATGCATCTGCTCTTCCCAAGCTGCAGCAGGTGAACCGCAGACCCTCCATACTGAGCTGTTTGGCTTGATCAATGAAATCCTTTGATCGGAAAAGCGCTGTCTTTAATTCCCTTTCATAAAGACGGTCTTTGATTTGTACTTTCCCGTTCTCTTGTCGCTCTGACAGCCTGTTAGTGTGAAGATTAGTTTAGTTTCTCTCTCTTTCTCTCTCCCCTCGTTTTTTTCCATCACTGCATCTTCTCATTGTGTGCCGTAACTTTCTAGCCTGATTAAAAGAAAAAAAAAAAAAGGAGATGCCAAGGCGCCCATGTGCGAGGAGCGGAGAGGGAATTGGTTGGAGCTCTGATGATACAATAACCTGCTGCGCTTTTAAAGCAGCACAAAGTGGCGTTGCTTCGTTACGGCGGGCGGATGCTGCGGGTTGCTGAAGCGTGTCGTTACGCGTGTTGTTTGTGTAAAAGAAGCTGCGGTAAGCTTAACCTTTAAAGGGCTTTAAGATGAAAATAAAAGAGACGAGCGAAATAACACAGCTGTTTCACACATTTAAAAGGTGAACAAATGTTTTTCTCTGCATTCCACTCCCGTATGAAAAGTGAACTAATATCCAGATATGAATGCATTAATGAATGGTTTATTTTGGACAGAATACATTGAGACATTTACATGTTCATTTCACAAATAAAATAAAAGGTAAATAGAAATGTCCGAAAAAGGAGTAGGCTGAAGCCAAGGGCTTATTATAGCCTATCCTGTGCAGTGTATATCATTTATACAATATGGCATCCGGTGGATAATAATAAACAAATAAGAAAAGAAATATATAAAAAGAAAACAAAGAGAAACTGTCATTGCATTATGTTATATAAAAATAGCAATACCAATAATTCAAAAAGGGGTATATAGTGGTGCTATTTTCATGTTAATCTATAATAGGCTATACCAACATAATTAACAGATTTCTTTATAACTGTTTATCATTTTATATTTAAAATTTTTTTTGAAAACATAAATTGAGGTACACATTCTTAAATCCTTATCACAGCAATTCCACAATTTGACACCTTTGACGCAAACACAGTTTTCTATATCTCAGTATTCTGTTCCAGCCTTAATTATTTATTAGCAAAATTATAAGTATTTGGTTACTAAATATGGCATATTGTCTCTGGGCAGCTCAGAGTTAGTTCCACTCTTGGAAAGTAACTGATTTTTCCACCTTGTCCCCCCTATAACTGCTTGTTAATGTGACTTCTCGTATCCCTTTCCCTGGTGCAGGCGTGCTACGGCATCCTGAAGGTCCCGCAGGGGAACTGGCTGTGTCGGACCTGCGCTCTCGGGGTCCAGCCCAAGTGTCTGCTCTGCCCCAAGAGAGGGGGAGCCCTCAAGCCCACTCGCAGTGGAACTAAGTGGGTCCACGTCAGCTGTGCCTTATGGATCCCTGAGGTGAGGCCCGCAGGGAACACGCGGAGGTCGGCATGGTTACGGATATGTTTTGATGACTGTATGTGCGCGGCCTCTCACGAAGAATGTTGTCCCGCTCTCCGCTGCGTTTGGTGCCATTAAACTACGGTGGCCGACAAGGGCCAAACGCACTGCAACGGCCTAATGCGTCTCAGTTAAGGAAAACGGCTTCAAGTACAGAAACGATTCAAATTCACAAACTCAAAACGAGGTACAAAAAGAGGAACTTGGTGCAAATGAAAAAACGTGCTGCAAAAAACAAAGACAAATGCAGCATCATCAAACGCACTGCAAATAGAGAAACGATGCAAAGCACAAAACAATATAAAACAAGAAACCATCTTCAAAAGAAAAACGCTTCATAACCCGTCACTACAACCGGAAGTGCTCCGAACCTGCAGGGGGCGCTCTCGGGCGAGACCGAACAGCTGACTGAATCACAGTGTTTACATCCATGGTTTAAACATACAGCGGGAACGGTAATGTGATTTTTATCTGACTATATTTATATACAATGTTTATATCACTGTACAACGCTGTACATTGTATCGTCTGGTGTAAAATATAATGAAGAAACGTTTCGTAATGGATGTAAACACTGTGGTTCAGTCAGCTG
Source organism: Cololabis saira (assembly GCF_033807715.1). Lineage (NCBI taxonomy): Eukaryota > Metazoa > Chordata > Actinopteri > Beloniformes > Belonidae > Cololabis > Cololabis saira. The sequence continues at coordinate 34,748,264 of NC_084600.1, forward strand.
TTCGGTCTCTCTCTACATCCCGTGTTTCTGTCCATTGAGCTGTTACGCCGAGAGCGCCCCCTGCAGGTTTGGAGCACTTCTGGTTGTAGTGACCGGTTATGAAGCGTTTTTCTTTTGAAGATGGTTTCTTGTTTTATATCGTTTTGTGCTTTGCATCGTTTCTCTATTTGCAGCACATTTGATGATGCTGCATTTGTCTTTGTTTTTTGCAGCACGTTTTTTCATTTGCACCACGTTCCTCTTTTTGTACCTCGTTTTGAGTTTGTGAATTTGAATCGTTTCTGTACTTGAAGCCGTTTTCCTTAACTGAGACGCATTAGGCCGTTGCAGTGCGTTTGGCCCTTATCAGCCACCGTATGAAACCAAACCGTACCGTTGTTCATGGGTCCATAGAAAAATGGCAGGGTACGGTAAGGGCGGAGCTTCGTTGATTGGCAGACAGGAAACTTCACTACCCACGAAACCGGCTGGAGAGTTTGTGAACACTCTTTCCCACCCGCAGTCTTCTCTCATACATCGTGGCATGGATTGTACGTACGAAGCACCAAAAGCCAAGCGTAACAAAAACTGCTGAGTAACTTGTTTGTCGACCGGCCCGTTGCCACGATGAGGTCAAATGGTTAAAGAGCTCCATAGCAACAGGTCTCCAGGGGTTTCTCGAGGCTCCGGTCGCTGCGACGCTCAATCCGAGGGGAGTGTCTCTCGGGAAGTGGTTCTCCTTTTTAAGAAGCAAGTGCTATAAACCACGTCTATTTACCGTCTGATATTCAAGAGGGACTCAACGTAGCCGCAGCTCCTCTGAATGGAAAGGAGCCAGCTGCTCAGAATAGAGGACGCCTTGATGCGTCCCTGGGGAGGTGTTTCAAACTGGAGGGAGACCTAGAACACACTGGAGAGATTCCCGGCTGGCCGGGGAATCCTCTGGATCCTCCTGGAGGAGGCTGCCAGGGAGAGGAAAACCTGGGCCTCCTCCGCTGTCGCTGCTGCTCCCACGATCTGAGCACGTGGAGGTGGATGGACGAGGATGATCACTTTTATGTCTTGATATGTGAAATCTTCGAAATTATTCACTGTATTTCTTTTTATCCAAGATATTTGCACATTTGCATCTTCTGAGAGCGATCTTTTCCTCTGCAGCCACACACGGAGTTTCATGTTTACAGTCACGCAATCCAGTCGGGAACCAAGATGTCTTGTGATTGAGAAATGGGTGCCGCTGACACTCTCTTTACATCTATTTAATATTTATGCGGAGGGACTCAAAAGAGTTTTGCAGAGCTCGAAACATTTGAACATTTTTGTTCATAAACCTTCCGGCAAATATTCATGCATGTTACGGATTCCTTGGCTGTTGTTGTAATGGTGGAGTACTGCTTACCAGAGGTGTCAAGTAACGAAGTACAAATACTTTGTTACCTTACTTAAGTAGATATTTTGGTTATCTATACTTCACTGGAGTAATTATTTTTCAGACGACTTTTTACTCTTACTCCTTACATTTTCACGCAATTATCAGTACTTTTTACTCCTTACATTTTAAAAACAGCCTCGTTACTCTATTTCATTTCGGCCTTTAAAAAAAAACTATCCAGTTAAATTGCTCCATCCGGATTGAGTTAATTTGGTTGTGGTTGGATGAGAATTATAAACATAATACCATTCCGACACCCTATTGGTTTGTACTCGTCTGCTCTCTGAAACACATGTTAATGCTCAATAGTACACATATATGGTTCTTTAATATATTTACATTATACTAAGATACATTCATTTTCAATGGCTTTTGTCCTTAATGGCTTTTTTCCCAATTACACTACTTTTACTTTTATACTTTAAGTAGTTTTGAAACCAGTACTTTTATACTTTTACTTGAGTAAAAAACTTGAGTTGATACTTCAACTTCTACAGGAGTATTTTTAAACTCTAGTATCTATACTTCTACCTGAGTAATGAATGTGAATACTTTTGACACCTCTGCTGCTTACCCTCTTCAATCCTGCGCTTTTACTTCAATAACTATACTTGTGTTCAGTATAAAGTCATGAGTCGTGTGACTATTAACGGTCAGGACAGAGGACATGGATGATTAAAACTCTTTCACCTCACATACTTATGTAGATGTACTGAAATAAATCTCAGAAACGAGCATAGAAAGCCTTTTACTCTGTGATTAAAAAAAAAAAAAAACAACTAAAAACATGCACCTGTCACTTGTCTCTACCAGGGTTTTCATGTTAATAGCAGATACTTTCACAGCTTCATTTAAAGGTCTTTCAGGGAAGACCTTTCTCTGCAGACTGGAGACGTAGCAGCTTGATTCGGTTCCTGTTGGCGGGGCGTGCAGCCGAGCAGCCTCTCATTTTGACTCCTGTCTTGACAATATCTTTTGGAAAGATCTGAAAGCTCCAAATAAAGCTGCTGATTTCAGAGGTTTGCAAACTCGCTTCATGCTTTGCACACCTTTGAAATGCTAACACATTCAGCGATGCGTCTTTGCTCTACTCGGCAGCACATTTCTCAATAATGGAGTGGCTTTTGGCACCTCAAACATTTTACTTCTAATTGCCTTCTGTCACCCTTGATTGGGCTAATTGTTTTCATTGCTCCGTTCGCTTTTGTTTTCTCTTCCAACTGTGGAGAGCGAGGGGAAGAAAGGATCATTTGCATGTATGCGTGTTTGTGCATGTGTCCTTGCATGAGCTAAAGAGGCGTTAATAGCAGATAACACTGTACCACACATATTCTGATGAAACAGTGGATTTTTTTCTTCCTTTTTTTGCCAGACATGATTGTTATCCGCTAGATTGGATGTGTCTGTGTGTTGTTTAAGTATCTCAGTGAGGAGTAGGTTTGACACCGTTGTCCTCACTTTGCCACATTTCCTCCGGGGGGGCTGCTGGAGGGGTTAGATTTGCTTTTAGGCCTATTTGGGGAAGGGTTGGACTTTATGTAATTGTGATGGCTGCGATTAGGGTGATGAGTTTGGCAGTATAGTTTGCTGATGATATCCTCACAAAGACAGCCTTTGGAAATATACTGCATGTGTTTGGGTGTATGTACATGTCTGCATGTCTAAGAACGTGTTATTCAGCCTTCAGATGATACACACACACACACACACACACACACACCCGCTGTGTGTGAAGCTGCCTTTTGGCCTCTGTCTTTATCCCCCGTGGAGAGGTCTCTCTATAAAGGGATTTTCACCACACACACAGACACAGATACGCGCACACACACACACACACACACACACACACATGCAAAGTCCTTCTTTTAAGATGTTTTTTTCCTTCAACACTGTAATTTCCACCCATTTCCACTGAAGTGATTTAAATTTTTGTCAGTTTGTCATCCACTGGCAGACATTGAAATGTAGAGTAAGTGGGGCTAGAAAATCAGCAAATGAGCATGTTTAAGGCCTGTACACACACACACACACACACACACACACACACACACACACACACACACACACACACACACACACACACACACACACACACACACACATGCACTCTTGATTTTCCAGCATATTGAGGTGTGACGAAGAGGAGAAGATGGAAATAGTTGAGAACAATCTAATCAGTTAACCACATCACACACGAGAAAGAAAGCTCTCCTTTTTCCTTTTTTGTCTGTTAATGAGAGAAAGCTGCACAAAAGATGTTTGTAATAACCGAAAGCGCAGAAGCTGTGGGCTCGTTCTGTTGGAGGAGCAGATGACCGAGAAAAAAAAAACTAGACGAGTGGATGAAGAGAGGGATGGGCGTGACCTTCGGAAGTCAGTCGTCAGAGTGTTAACACAAGCGTGAAAGACGAAGAGGGGAGCGGGTCTCGGCTCGGATGTGGATGGAGGAGAATGAATGTCAAAGAAGTGGGATGGCTTTCCAAAAAGAAGTAGCCAGTGGAGGAAGGAAGCGAGAAAGAAATGGCACTTTGGTGATAAGTGTACTCAGCTCTGTTCATGGGGAGCTGGCATGAGTCAATGATTTATTATTTATTCATTTTCTTTAGTTGTGTTTGACGAGGGGACGTCCGGGGGCCAAAGATGCTCTGAATGGACTCGTGGCTGACATTTTTCCGAGGAGCGCTGCTCAGAATCCAAGGACCATTTTTCATTTTTGTTTAAATGTGGGGTCCATTCACTCCAATTTATTGAAAGCTTCCACCTTTGTTTGAATCATTAACTTAAACAATAATAATGGATATTTTGCAGATGTGCAATTCAAAGATGGATTATAAAACTGTGCCTGTTTTCCAAATGTGGTTTAATGAGCTCAGCGGTTTGTTTATTTGTCAAAAACCTTCCAGATTCGAGGTTAAATCCGTTTAGCTGGAAGTGTCAACAACAAACAACAACTTCTCCCCTGATGTGTGCCTATCACAAATGTATTTAATAACTGTCTTCCTGGCTGCTTGTTTCCCTGCAGGTGAGTATAGGCTGTCCGGAGAAGATGGAGCCTATTACTAAGGTGTCCCACATCCCTGCTAGCCGCTGGGCTCTGTCCTGCAGCCTCTGCCGAGAACACACAGGAACCTGCATCCAGGTACGTTTGGAAAATACTCATCACTACCAGGGCTGGGGATCAATTCAAATGTCAAGAATCAATTCGATTCCGATTCTTAAGATTCAGAATCGATTATCAAGATTTGATTCGATTCGATCCGAATATTGATTTGGGTTAGTGTTATTAAAACTGTTTTTTCAGCTGTTGCATGAATTATATGACTGTAGTTAGGCAAAATATTACTACTAGTATTATATTGAGATTAAACAGCAAGTATTGGCAGCTAATGATGCTGTAAGGACCAATCACCTCCCAGAATGCTGATAGAACTGCTTTCAGAAACATCATGTGGGTCAGAATTACCAAACAGATCCAGGGCAGCAAACAGAGACGGATGAAATCGGTTTTATTTTTCCCCACATTCCGTTTTTATTTGTTCCATTTTTTCGGTCTATTTTGGTTTTTAATTTTTGAGCATTTGGTTTTTTGCATTTTTTGCAAATGTAACCCCAGGACAGTAATTAAAGTAATGAAATATAGACAATTTATGCAATTATAACCTAACACTTTAATGTTTTCATACCTTTAAACATATTTAAAGGCAAAAACATGGCACCAGTTATTCTCGTGTCCAACAAAACATTCCTTTTTTGGGGATAAACAAAAAAATAACCCCCCCCCCCCCCCGATTTTTAGGAATTAATATGAGAATTGATTTAGAATTGGGAAATCGATTTTTTCAACACAGGCCCAATCACTACATATGCATTTCCTCAGTTTTATCGTTGCCTGTGTCTTGAAATACGCAAGATAATCATATGAGGACGGAAATTAAACTATAAGAAGAGTTTTTTTCTCTTTCTTTTGTTTTTTTTCGATCAAGAAAATAGAAACAAATTGTCATTTATGTTTTTTTTTTAGCAGCACGTCTGTGGAAGAGGAATCTAATCATATTCACATTCGTTCTGACTGTTCTCATCTGGACTTATGAAAAAAATAATAGACAAACCTCGTGTTTGTACCTCTAGAAGTGATTGAATTCTAGTGTGGCAGATGCTGTCTTCATTTAATTCCTCCCGTCTTGCTCCATCTCTCGTGCAGCAACTGATTGTTTCTTTCAGACTTTGCAAAGGGGAAAAAAAAAGCCATAAAAAGGTACACTTTTGCAAAACAGCTTCTACCAAAATACTCAAGGGCTTCAAAGTACTTGCAGAGGTATAAATTCCAACCATTAACTTTTCTTACTTGACCTGTAGACTTTGGAGTGGGCTGGAGCCTTTCCCAGATGGGATTAGTATCGAAATGCTTGCCCGTGCATCGCCAGCCAAACACAAGCCCAGTTTTCAGACAATTGTGAAGCAAATTTAAAGCAGACTTTTGAAACTTGGCTAAATAAGAAAAGTAGACAAGTTTCCATTACCTCGTTTGGAGTGAATAAACTCATCGGAGAGCAGTGGCTGCTTTGCACATGGATTTATGGCCATATACACATGGAAAAATGGAAAGACGTCTAAATCTGCACATGAAAACTCCAATTTGTCCGTCAGCTCGCCCCAAAATATCTGACCTATGGCAAGAAACCAGGGAGTTTGGAGTACTTCTGCATACACAGAAAATGTCCAAACTTGTCACAGAATGGCTTCATCAGATCTGCGATTTCAAGTCGCGAGGAAACGGTGCTAATGATTGCTCCACTGAGCTGCCACAAATTCAAAATCAAACATATATCATTTTTATACACACACAATATCACAAGTGATATTATTTTTTGGCTCCTGCTTGGCAGGACACAGGCGACACTTTGAACTGCTGCAAATACAAAAACAAAACCCTGCTGACATGCTTTCTTACCCACTTTGCAGCCGTTAGCCCGTGTGCTGTTTACCTATTAAAGTGCCTTGAAGGTGAACTGCATTCTTAAAACCCCCATGTGTGTATGAACTCTTGTGGCGTATGCACACGCGTGTTGGATGTACAGTATGCCTTAACGTGGCTGTCTGTGCAGCCGTGGGAGTGTTTGCTTTGAGAGTATTGATGCTGTAGATTAACTGTGAGCCTTTGAGCCAGAACTGCCTGAAGGGAGAGAGTCTCACTCTCATGTTTCTATAGCTGGAGGCATGCGGCCGTGCAAACAAACTTACTGATCAGCTGCAAGCTCACACAGAAGGTAAAGATGCTGATGCTCCACAGCAGCGGAGCAGCAGGGGTTCTTTGCACAACTTAACATAGAGAAAAGTATGGTGTCAGTCTTGCTTTTTCCTCACTGTCTCAGTGATGGAATATAATATGTGTTATCCAAAAACATCCAAAAACACATGCATTAGAAGTAACCAACTTAGGCCCAATCCCAATACACCCCCTACTTTCTACCACTAGCCCTCCCTCACTATCACTACCCCTAAAAAAGAAGGGACAGATTTTAGGGCACTTGAAATCTTCCCAGGGGCCTGTCCCAATACTCCCACTACCCCTACTTTCAGCACCACTCCTAAAATCAGGAAGCAGAGAGCCAAAAGCTGTTTTAATTTCAGCTGTAGCGCTGTTAATATGCCACTTTATTAAGTTTAAATATTTTTTCAGGCGTAAAAGTAACCGTTAAGATCCCACACCTGGGCTCAGTTTATCCAAATAACGCCTGTTAAGAAATTTGACCCGATGTTTTCAGAGATGAGAAGAGCCGCCGACTCGGAGCAGCAGCAGCAGCAGGAGTACAGACGTGATCGCCAGGTCAACCTGCGCCGTCGTCCCGGGGAGAAACCTGCAGCTCTGTGGAGAATTATCGCTGGCTGAAATAAATCATTTAGGAAGATAAATGTTGGTTTAATAGATTAAATCTAACAGTTGTAGCTACGCCTGTTAAGAAATTTGCTCCGAAAATTTCGAGATTTCTGCCTGCCGGCTCAGGAACTGATTTATGGGTCCGCGTTAAATCGACGCAGAGCCTACGGCGTAGGTTACGTAACCTACACCGTAGGCTCTGCGTTGGTGTAACGCGTAACCATAAATCAGCCTTTATTCTGGCGTGATCTTCGGCAAACGGGCAAACGAGTGATTATGTACATTCACTGAGTGAATATTATGAAAGTAAAATATATATTTCTCGCTAGAAATGTAATAAAAATGCATTTTTATGCAGAAACTAACTCAAAATATTGATTTTATTCACTAAAAAATAAGAAATGTCCGCCATGTTTTGTTTTTTTGATTCAGTCCGCGGAAATCTTTCTGTCCCTAGATCAAACTAGTGAGCATCGGAAAACCCTCGCTCCGTAGGGACAGATTCATAGCCACTACACTAGTTTTCTTCACTACCCCTAGGTGAAAAGATGAATTGGGACACCACTACCCTCACAGGAATGCGCAAAATTTAGGGGTAGGGCTGAAAAGTAGGGGTAGGGGGAGTATTGGGACAGGGCCTTATAGTCCAGGCTAATGTCTGGTTCTAGATATTCTTACAGCTCAGACCTTTTATTTTAAGGCTAAAAACACTTTGATGTATGACTCTTAGAGCTGTTGGTCTCATAATAATAATATTAATAATACATTTTATTTACAGGCGCCTTTCATGACATTGAAGGTCACCGTAGAGATAAAAACAGAATGCAGAATAAAATACAGACACCGTATGAAAAAATAAAAGCAATAAAAGATAAGAATGATGATAAATGGACGGGTATGGATAATGGTCCTAGCATCAGTCGCTCCCGTTATCTGTGCAGACGTGTGTTCTGGTTCTCCCGCTCAGAGAGGAAGAAAAGCCTGAACAGATGAGTACAGGTATGCTTGGAGATGGAGATGGAGATGTGTGTCTATCGCATCGGCCAGATATTACGCCGCATGCCCTTCACACACAAACATACATGTTTCCCGGACTGTGGGAGGAAACCGGAGCACCGGGAGGAAAAACCCACACAAGCACGAGGAGAACATGAACCGGGAATCGAACCAGGAACCTTCTTACCAGGGTTGCCACCCGTCCCTTAAAATACGGAATTGTTACGTAATTGGGAATTAAAAGTTGCGTTCCGTATTGAACCAATACAGACATATATTATGCTCTTATTTATTGATGTCATAATATACAGGTGAAGGTCGGAAAAGTTGAATATGTCGCAAAACTTCATTCTTAGTAAATTCAACTAAAGGTGAAACAAATATATTATTTCCCACTACATTCAAAGTGAGATATTTCAAGCCTTTATTTGTTATAATTTTGGTAATTATGACTCACAGTTTATGAAAACCCCAAATGAAAAAATCTCTATATTATGAAATCAATAAACAATTAAATCATCAAAATGATAACTAATAAAGGTTTAACACATCTTGCTTTGCGTGTAATGAGTTTCACCTTTTAAGTTGAATTATTGAAATAAATTAACTTTTACACCATATTCTAATGTTCCGACCTTCACCTGTAGGTTATATTCTACATCTGGGCTGATGTGGACATACATAACATAGGAGGCTATTTCAGTTGCTAGTATGGTTGTCTGTCTGTACAGTCACGCAACTTAAATGCTATTAAAGCACTTTAAACTTTAAATCAAAGCATTTTGTTTTTTCATATAAAATAAATACATTTCTATGCAGTTTAGACGTTTTAGGGATGTCCCTTTTTTCGGCGCCTGCACTGCTGAAATTGGGGTGTCCCTTATTTCTATTTCTGAAAGGTGGCAACCCTACTTCTTACAGCAGTGCTAACCAGTGCTAAATGTCCCGTCCTAAATGGAGGCTATGACTGTTGATTGTTTCAGAATATTGGGAATAAAATACTTGTATTTAAAACCCTTTTTATGAACTGATGAGCTCTCCTGGTGTTACGGGACTCATAAATGAGTTCATGAAAAGAAAGTGAGCTGAAAAGGTCAACAGGCCCGGTCTGGTAATAGCTCAGAGAGACGGTCCGTGAACAAGTGTCCTCAGTAAGGGAGGGGTCCGCTCAGCTAACCTAAACCTTTAATTTATCATCAGTTCACCTTTTTCTTTTTTTATATCTGTTTGACTTTGCAAGCCCTTCAGTTCAGCTCGTGGAGGTTCCTTCACCATCTCCGGTGAAGGAACCTCAGGCTCATTTCGATGCTGTTTCTGCCCCCAGGGCCGTAACACACAGGCAGTGTGAACGAGGTTAAAGTGTCACCTGTAAAGGAACAAATGTCAGATGAAACACGTTAAAACTGGTCTTCAAAGGGTCAAATAATAAGAAACAATCTTTGCATTTATTTCCAGTTCTGTCCCGCTGCTGTCATTTGATCGGTTTTGTTTTTTCCTGGTGGTTAGTTTGTAGTTTGTAACATGGGACAGTAGTTTCTGATTAATACAGAACAGCAGCCGTTTACATATCGCCATCTTCTTGTCCAGTTGACTCTAATACAAATTAAAGCACAGATTCTATCTTACAGTAGATTTCTAAAATGTATGAGAACCATTTCAACTTAATAAGCAACTGCCTTGCTTCCCATTGCCAGGCTGGATCAGTATGAAACCACTGACACAAGAACACACACACACACACACACACACACACACACACACACACACACACACACACACACACACCGCTGAACTGCAAATCCTGTTTGAATTGCCCGTTGAGTAAATTGATTGCATCAGCTGAAACGGGCATGACATGACGAGCAGCGACGTTTGTCTGTGGAGCGTTGAGGTTAATCCAACCTGCGTAGAAAAAAGGGGGAAAAGAGTCATCTTAATCAGAACATGTGTCCTTTTTTTAAAGAACATTTTAAATGCTTTGGCCTGAGTTCTTGAGATATTCAGATGGTTTGCCAGATTTCAAACCATGAACGGCACCAACAATAGGAGCTAAATGTAGTAACGTCGTTTAGCAGCGGACAAAGAAAGCATCACAAGGATGAATGCAAACATGCTTGTGCACAACGCCACCGTGATCTAGCACAGCAAACTTCTCATTTTGCCTTAAAGGATGAGCTTACTAAGTTTCCCTCAAGGCTGTTTGAGCCACATGACTGGGAGTGGAGAGGATACTCGCAGCCCAACTTCTCAGGTTAATTACAACAAAAACATTGAATATTAACAGCCTTTCAGGTTAAGTAATCTCTTTGATTCATCGTATAAATTGCACTGCAGTACCTGTCAGCGCTGAAATGCGTCTTTTGATAGAAAGCGTTCCCTTTTACAACTTATTACAAGGCAAAAAAGCAGGAATAAAGCAGAGTCTTCTACATGTTATGAGAGAGGAGGCTCTCTGAGGAAATGTTGGAGGTCACATACAAACACGGTGCAGAACCCTCCTGCTGAATGTTGATCTCTTCTGATATGTACAAGTAGCGACCTGCACCCACAAATTTAAAAATGTCCACGTATGTTTAGGCGGTGACAGCAGCACAGACACACAAGTGTTCGCTCCGAGTCGAAGGAGACTCGGCGGATGTTCCTGCAACGGATGTCAGTGAAAAGCACGCGCAGAAACGTGTCTCAAGTTACCCAAATGTCAGCAGAGATGAGGGATCCATGTTTGTTGTGACTTGACTCGTCGTTCTGCTCTGCTGCACTCGTATCAGAACCTGAACGGTCAGAACATGGCGTCTAAAAAAGTGTCTTAACCGCTGATGTGCTGTTTTTTTAAACATGTTTGTAGTGGCAAAATCTAAAGATGAGTTTTCTTTTACCACATTCCGTCCATTCATTATTTCTTTGCCACATGGAAAGGCTTAAGCAGACGTGTCAGACTCCCAGCTGTCCTTTAAATAATCCAAAGAGCGTGTTGATTTTATGATGCTTAGAATTTATTGTAAAAATAACAAACTTAAAAAAAAAAGATGAAATAGAGTCCTTGGGTTTTAGCAGTAATTGTCAGAGGGTCCCATTCCCCTGCTCATCCTGCAGCCGCGGTCAATGACAGTTTCGCTGCTGTATCCGCCTTATCCCGTCATACATCACACTAGGGCTGGGCGATATATCGAAATTTTAATATATATCAATATATTTTCAAACACGATATGGTACGAGACAATATCGTTTATATCGATTTAAAAAAAATAATAATAATATATATTTTTTTTTTTTTTTTTTTTTTTTAATGATTTTGATATAGCTTATTTTGTGACAAATTGACTTGAATGTTTTATTTGAGATTTGCACAAATGTTTTGTTATTTGCACAACTGTCAACCTCAGTAGAAAAGTCTGCCTGTTACTGTCTACATTGTATTAATTGCACAGTGTATTTTAATTTAATTGTTATGCAGGAAAGGGATATTTGTTTTATTTTATTCAAGAAGCATTTTTATTCTATATATGCAGGCAGTTTATTTTTATTTCATTTGTTTTATACATTTTGATATTGTGCAGACCTCTGTTAATAAATGAACCTGTGTGACATTTGGCACGAGGCTTTGTATTAAAACTGACTCTTTTTTTAAGGGTTTGCCTCAGGAAAAAATGAAGCTAACAGAGATGCTATGCTATAATGCTTTGGGGGAAACCCCAATTATGGCACCGAAAAAATATCGATATATATCGAGTATCGCCATTTAGCTAGAAAATATCGAGATATGACTTTTGGTCCATATCCCCCAGCCCTAACACGGCGTCTAAAAAGTGTTTTAACTGCAAATGTGCTGTTTTTTTAAACATGTTTCTGCCCTCTCTCCTCCCAGTGCTCCATGCCCTCCTGTATCGTGGCCTTCCATGTGACCTGCGCCTTCGACCACGGCCTGGAGATGAAAACCATCCTGGCCGAGAATGACGAGGTGCGTTTCAAGTCCTTCTGCCTGGAGCACAGCTGCACCGCCAGCAGCACGTCGAGTTCGGCCGGCGTGAGCAACGGCAGCCACGCGGCCGCCTCCACCACCAATGGAGCGCACGGAGCCGCCAGAACGGAGTGGGCCGCCGCTGACAACGCCTCCGGGGTCCAGCGGGACCCAAAGAGCAGCGGCGAGCCAGAGCAGAGGTCCGTCTCCCACGTAGTTTCAGTGTCGGCGTCGGAGCGAGCCGAGCGGGACCAGCTGGAGCGGGAGAAGGTGAGCCAGAGGAAGCAGAAGCTGCAGGAGCTGGAGGACGAGTTTTACCAGCTGGTGGAGCCCAGAGAGGTCGCTGAGAACCTGGGGCTGCCCCACTCACAGGTACGCTACGCTAACAGATGCTACCGTTCATGTCCCATACACCACATGTGAAGTAACACATTTCTCCCCCAGACAGTAGCTCAGATTTTAAAGTGGTGTAATTACAAAGCTCAGAGATGATGGCGGCTCCGAGCTTGAGTGGGTGAGAGAGACCGTCGATGAGGGAGGTCAGATCAGCAACACTCGCAGCAGCAACATGCAGCAGTCGCTGCAGCACGCCGTCCTCCCCGAGGAACGGGAAGCTGAAGGCTCTCGTGACACTAAAGCTGGGCATACACTGTGCGATATTTTAAATCGTTTGAGACTGCCCCATCTCACACTGCACGACTAGATTTCAAAAGTTCAAAAGTTCACAGCCCACGATTTATGGTCTCACACTGTACGACCCGATGCTCAGATGCGACCCGTCTGCTCACACTATACGATCATAATCTTCACGTCGGACCTCTGTTACTGGAACTCAAGGCCGGTTTTGGGGCAGGGGTGGGCTGTGTCCACCCAAACGTGCGTCCTGCCCACCGGATCAAAGGTTATGGGGATCCTTTATTTTTTTATAATTTTATTTTTTATATATAAAAAAAAACAGCGCACACTAAAGGCTGATTTATGGTTCCGCGTTACACCAACGCAGAGCCTACGGCGTAGGGTACGCGGCGACCCGCACCGTATGTGGAAATGCGGTCTTTTTCTGCTATTAAAACATGATTTGTAATGTGAATTTGCAACACTTAAACTACAAATAATAGTTTTTGGCGTAACATCAGAGATTGCGCATGCTCTCTGCGAAAGGATGAGGCAAATCGGGTCGCAGCTGCTTCAACTGTGCGATTCCTTCACGAGGAGCGACCAGGATTTCAAACACGCTTGATTTTCTTGCGACCTCACGATTTGTGATCGGGAGCTCGTCGTGAGGTGTTAATCTCTCGTCGTTACCCCACGTACACTGCACGAGGCACGAGCAACGATTGGGTCAAAATCCGTCCCGATCCAAAAAATAGTTGCACGACTGGAAAATCGGCTCAAAACGAGCCGATAATCGCACAGTGTATGCCCGGCTTAAGACAGGCCTTGGTCTTATTAAACTTATTTTTAACAGAATTTTACAAGACTCTAGAAATATGAGGCATGTTCAGCGTGTTTGACAGTAAAACACTAGCCTCGGTGTGTTGAGTAATCATGTAACGTTGCTTTAAAAAGGCATCATGCCTAATTGATGATTTGCGTGACGCCTCTGTGGTTGAAGAGAGGAATATGACGCCTCTGAGCACCCACCGCTCTCTCTCACTCATGCTTGCGACATTTTAAAGACGGACTTTATGAGCCCCGTCTGTTGGTCATTTAGGCTCCACATCTGCCCGTTGCTTCATCTAGATGGTTGGAAACCTTTTGATCAATCTTGCGACAGCGTCTCATCACCCATAAGCGTGCTCACACACCCCCCTCAGCGAGTAATAATCCTCAGTCTGCCATCATTCTGGCTTCACCCTCCACACCTGCATGCTGCTCGTCAGCTGAGCGTAAAGTTTATCTTTTGTAAGATTTACTCGCGTGTGAGTGATTGGCAGAGCTGGGTAGAGTAGCCAAAAATTGTACTCAAGTAAAAGTACTGTTACTTCAGAATAATATGACTCAAGTAGAAGTAAAAAGTAGTCATCCAAATAATTACTTGAGTAAAAGTAAAAAAGTACTTGGTGAAAAAACTACTCAAGTACTGAGTAACTGTTGAGTAACGTCTGATTTCTTTTTTAACACAACCATTCAAACAGACAAAAGTACAAAATAATCATCTTCAGGGAAATTAAATTAATAAAATAATAAAATTAATTAAAATTAATTAAATTAAAATAATGTTAAACTAAATTGAAGTACTTTAATAAATAATAAAATAAATAAGATAACAGAATAAAAAAATAAATTACCGTAAGCACAAAAGTAAGTGAAGTAAATAGCACAAAATTTCAAGCATTTGTACTTTTCTTTTTTAACCATGCTCCGCAGGCAGAACTAGAACAAGCCCATGAACTCATAGAAACTCTGTGTGTGTGTTTGAGTCTGTGTATATGTGACAAAACATGCAAAAACAAATATTTTTCCCAAAGAATCACTCAGTGATGTCATGAGATTGATGCGTACATGGATAAAAGGGATAAAAGAAAAGTAACAGCTCAACGTAGCCTAATGTAGCGGAGTAAGAGTAACAGTTTCTTCTTCACAAATCTACTCAAGTAAAAGTAAAAAGTATAGTGATTCAAAACTACTCCTAAAAGTACAAAGTTTCCTAAAACTTACTCAAGTAAATGTAACGGAGTAAATGTAACTCGTTACTACCCACCTCTGGTGATTGGACCCTGCTGTGGAGCATCATCCCAAACTAACATGAAGGAATTAAACGCTTTGTCTCCCATCTAAGAAAGACTAAATAATTACTTAACAGTCGAGATGCATTATTGCTGTTATGTTTGTATTAATGTCTTAACATGTCTTAATTAATTGACGCATCTGAATAAATCAAATAATTTTTTTTTTTTTTAAGGTGGATTTCTTGTATCAGTTCTGGAAGTTGAAGAGGAAGGCCAACTGTAATCGGCCTCTGGTGACCCTAAAGAGGGACGAAGTGGACAACCTGGCCCAACAGGAGCAGGACGTCCTCTACAGACGACTGAAACTCTTCACGCACCTCCGACAGGACCTGGAACGGGTCAGTGGCACCAACGTTCGTGTGATAACCCTGTTTGTTTAGCTAGGTCTGTTTATGTTTACGCCCTTTCCTCGATGTGCAGCCCTGCTCTGCACTTGATCTTTGCAATGTTGCAGATAAAGACGGAGAGGTGAAGTCAATTCAGAGAGTAAAAGACGATTCTTTTTCTTTTTCCTCATAAGCGTGACTGTAAAATGAACGAATAGCTTGGAAGAAGAAATCTTGTTTTCCGGAGATTTTCCCTCTCGTGGTTTGGGAGAAAGTAGATCAGAATAAGCTCCAAGTATGAACATGCCAGACAGGGAATTT
The DNA here is from genome assembly GCF_033807715.1 of Cololabis saira. Taxonomy (NCBI): domain Eukaryota; kingdom Metazoa; phylum Chordata; class Actinopteri; order Beloniformes; family Belonidae; genus Cololabis; species Cololabis saira. The sequence goes on from NC_084600.1 coordinate 34,763,886, forward strand.
TTCTTTGGTTGTTTTGCTCACTGAACCCAGATTTGAATAGTTACAAACAGTAATAGACAAATGGCTCTTATTAACATACAGTATATACCATTTAAAAGTGAAAGTTGCAGCAGTATGAGGTAGAAATTGTTATTGAAAGGTGCATTGCATATGATTGTGGTTATTATTATTAGGGCCCGAGCACTTACAGTGCGAAGGCCCTATTGTATCTGTAGGAATTTTCCTTTTCCTTTTTTTTTTAATTTTTCCGACGAAAGGAGGGCCTTTTTGCCCCCCTAAACGTGCCCCAGAAGTCACCAAATTTTGCATGCAAGCCAGGCCTGGTGAAATATTTGATATTTAATGGTTTGCATTAATGGGCGTGGCCTAATGGCTCAACAGCGTCCCCTAGAAAACTTTGTGCCTCAAGCCCCACAATACGGTTTGACGTACATGCTTGAAAATCGGTACACACCTGTATCATGTCGCAACTTAAAGAAGTTAAAGCTTAAAAAAGTCTCTTGGCGCCATGGCCGAAACCCAACAGGAAGTCGGCCATTTTGAATTAATCGTGTAATTATGGTTAAATTTATGCCATTCCTTCGGCAGTTAATACGGCCCGAACCGTAATGTGCACCCAGGTGTGTTATACATCAAAATGTGCGTCTCCATCCTGCAACGACACGCATTACTTTTCTCAGTCAAAAGCGTTACCGTGGCGACGCTAGATGCCAAAAAGCGCACCCCCACTTCATCTGGTTGGTCCATATTTGATATAAAGAGTCATGAGTGGTGTCATCAGACTCGGTATTGAGTACTTAACCTTCATTGGCATGAATAAGCCCCGCCGCTTCTTCTGATTGGTCAATATTTGATAGATCCTATTTTCTGCCATAACTTTTGAATGCTTTGACATAAAGACTCGTGGGTGGTGTCATCGGACATGGTTTTGAGTCCTTGAACATAATTGCTGCAAATTAGCCCCTCCCCTTCATCTGATTGGTCGATATCTGATAGTTCCTACTTTCTGCCATAACTTTTGAATGGTTTGATATAGAGAGTCGTGGCTGGTGTCATCCGCTAAATGTCCAGGCCTGAAGAATCTACATGCAAGTCAAACAAGCGCTTCCACTGCAGCCTGAACGTGCACGAGGGTGCGAGGGCCCGTTCATCGCTGCTTGCAGCTTTGATTATTATTATTGCACAGTGATTGATTACTCTGAGACTCTATGAGTGATGAGAGTTCATCAGAGCAGCTGTCTCAGGTGACGCCGAGAACAAAAACAGCACATATGTGCCCTTTGGGATGTAGAACATCGCTGCTGTAGTAGGAAAGTGTGGGAGTTGTGGGGATGCCAACGACACTGAGCAACTTCCATCAACTGGGAGGAAGTTGGAGAGGTTTTCTTTTATTGGGAACCGGGACACGTCGAGCCAAACACAATTACACAGCTGTTTTAGTGGTAACCAGCTCACACGTTCAGATTGTTCAGGTGGTATTGGGCTGAACCTGGAGCTTCTGAGGAATAATTAGCTTTAGTGCATCAGTGAGAAACGCACACATTCCAGATAGGTTTGTTTGAGGCGTCCTTTCTGGATCTCAGTCTGATTCTGTGTGCTTGTGATGATGTGAAGCTGAAGAGGCTTCCAGGCCTCATAAAACTGGTCCCGGAGGAAACCAACAGGAGCTTGTTGTGTAAGGAGAAGAGGACATAGACACGGCTGCAGAAGTGACACCTGCCTGACGCCCTCCGTAGATGTAGGAAAGGGCCTGGCAAAGTGCAGGAAGGGGGACAGGATCCGCCGCAGGGTCTTGTAGGCATGGGGCGATATACGATATTATCGTATATCGCGATAAAAAACGGCCGCGATAACGTTATCGTGGGGTACTGTAATTATCGCCAATTTTTTATTTTATTTTATTTTATTTTTTTTGTCACACAAGGCTACCAGCCAGGTAGAAGCCAGTGTTATTTTTTCATGTATTTTATTAATATTATTTATTATTATTATTTATTTAATATTTTTTCAGAGAGTAGTACAATCCGTGTGCATTTGACTACTGTGGCACTTTATTTTCACTCAATCTTTGTGTTGGCCATGCAGCTTTTGTTTTGTATACTATAGAGCAGTGCCTTTATTTTATTATTTTTCCAGAGAGCCGTACTAAGTAGCAGGCAGCCAGCCACTGTTAAAGTTTCAGAGAGTAATACAATCAGTGTGCATTTGGCTCTTCTTTGTCACTTTATTTCTATTTGTCACTTATTTCTTTCGACTCTCAGGGAAGTATTTTCTTACAAAAAAAGAAAGTTCAAATAAGTACCGGTACCGGTACTATAGTTTACACTTTGTAATGCATAACATTTACAGTACACTATTTGTTCTCTACCTCAAGTGTCACTGTGTTGAGAATGATTTGAGAATAAATGTTCTGAAGGAACCAGTGGATCCACGGTTAGTGTTTTTCTTTGCATTTTAAGAATTTTATAAGCGACGCGCTAATATCGTGATAATATCGTAATCGTGATATTTTTGTCCACTAATATCGTGATATGAAATTTTCATATCGTCCCATGCCTAGGGTCTTGGATAAAGCTCAAGCCTCCGTTGACACCTGTATAGTTTCAGCTTGGAGGTCAGAGAGCTTTTTCTCCCCTCCCACCGTCTCCGGTACGAGAGCCCAGATTGATCGTTCCCGTGCCCATAACCTCCCTTCAGTTTCTTGTTTGCAGTGTTATGATTGTTTATTGGCATTCGCTGCTCTAAACAATGCTGTCGACCCTGCAGTCAGCGATAGCGGTGCAGAGTTACAGCAGGCAGCTCACAGACAAACCTCTTCTCTAGGGAGACGAAGGTAACCACGGTGTTCCAAGGACGGGAGAAGCCGGCGGCTGCACAGGGCTTTTCCTTTGTGGACAAATGTCTCGTATCACAACCATACAGGACACAGTCTTGCTGTGGTTCGGTTCAGCTTGACTGAGTGATGTTGTTCCCAGCATCCCACAGGGTTACCGTATTTTCCGCATTATAAGGCGCACCTTCAATGAATGACGTATTTTAAAACCTTTTCCATATATAAGGCGCACCGCATTATAAGGCGCTACAGTAGAGGCTGGGGTTATGTTATGCTCCATTAGACCAGGGGTTGGCAACCCGCGGCTCTAGAGCATGCAGCTCTTTAGCGCCGCCCTAGTGGCTCCTGGAGCTTTTTCAAAAATGTTTGACCTTTTTTTTTCCTTATTTTCTTCTTTTTTTCCTTTTTTTCTTCTTTTTTTCTTCTTATTTGTTATTAATTTTTCTTCCTTTTTCCTTTTTTATCTCAACATTTCGACTTTTTTCTCGAAATTTTGACTTTTTTCTCGACATTTTAACTTTTTTCTCAACATTTCGATTTTTTTCTCGAAATTTTGACTTTTTCCTCGAAATTTTGACTTTTTTCTCAACATTTCGACTTTTTTCTCAAGATTTCGACTTTTTTCTCGAAATTTTGACTATTTCCTCGACATTTCAACTTTTTTCTCAACATTTCGACTTTTTTCTCTAAATTTTGACTTTTTTCTCGAAGTGCATAATGGAAAAAAAAAATCTTCCCCCAGTTCTAACTAATATCGATACATGCAGCATGTGTTGCCTTCATTCTAAGGCTGATACAAGACTCTTCATTTTTTGCAGCTCTAGACATATTTGTTTTTTGTGTTTTTGGTCCAATATGGCTCTTTCAACATTTTGGGTTGCCGACCCCTGCATTAGACCAAGGGTCGGCAACCCGCGGCTCCAGAGCGGCTCTTTCATCCTTACACTGCGGCTCCGAGTGGCTTGGGAAAATAAATTACAAAAAAAAAAAACTAAGTATTTAATTGAAGTGTATTTTATTTGTGTTAGTTCTTTAATATTTTAGTTCTAAATTGGAAGATTATTGTGATCTTGACATATTAGAATAAATATATTTTATTGTTTTTTGTCGCTCAAAATACGTATATATGTCTAGGGTTGCGAGACCTGTTGCGGCTCCATACTGATCCATATATAAGGCGCACCGGATTATAAGGCGCATGGTCAGCTTTTGAAAAAATTGAAGGCTTTTATGTGCGCCTTATAGTGCGGAAAATACGGTAATATGGCTTTTACATTTCTTATTTATTGCCCCCCCAATTGTGTCAGTATTATGTATGTATGGCACTCTGTGGGTGGACAATAAAATGTGGATAGATCATAACTGCGTACTGGCGGTCCTCATGTGGTTGCGTACGTAAATTGCTCCTGGAGAAGTTTCTCCTCAGGGGCTGTGGGGTTCTCCCAGTGCCGGTCAGAAACATGCATGTTGGGTTGGTAATCCGAATTATTGAGGGTGTTCCTTGCCTCTCACCCAATGAGAGGAAAGGCTCGGGCAACCCCCCCGCGGGCCTCTGAAGACGATGAAGTGGGTATAGAATATGTGGTAGCAGCCGAGCTCTGCAGATGTTTGTTTTCTGTGGGCTGGTGTAACTGTAGCCACACCGCTCCGTCCCCAGCGGTCAGGGTTTATTGATCGTTTCAGGCCTTGCAAACCTCCTGACCAGTCTGTGTCAGTGTATCCGTCAATACTGGTTAAGTCTTTTCCCTTTAGGCTGAAATGTGCGCCGTGAGCCGAGCCGTTCCACTTCACGTCTCAAAAAGTTGGCCATTGCTTTTCTAAAAAGGTAAAACGGTGATTAGAAAAGTCAATCTTAAAATGCTTTTCTGCTGTAGTTGTGGCAGGAAATGACGCACCACCAAAACATCTTTGTTACCGTAGGATGACGAGCAGGAGGGCAAAGCAATTGTTAATATAAACCCAAAACAAGTATGCTGGTCAGAAAAAAAAAACTAAACAACAATTTGTAGGAATAAATGCACGGGGAATTAATTTATTTGCCAATTTATTCCTCAACTTAAAGCTTGCCACACACTCGCAAGTCTCCGGCGTGCTGTGGCTTTGGCAGCGTAAATGAAGGGAAGCCCTGCTGCAGGTGATGTTCACAGCTGCCAGCGAGGGGGGGGGAGGTACGGGCTGTTTGTGGAAGAAAAGGAAGGAAACACAAATCCAGATTATTGCCTTCTTAATCCACTCCATACGTTTTAAGACACTTGCAGTTTGAGGACCGACACAAGAGAACTTTGGGACTTTCGTGTTCATTTTGTGTATTTACTGGATTTACAGCTGACACTGCAACTACTTTTGTCCGAATGTAAAGACGCCCTGTTTCTGGTAACTGTTTGGAGGCACTGGCACTGAAACAGGTGCTACAGGTGTAGACGATGCGTTTGTTACTGCCGGTTCCAACAGAGGGGATCGGGTCTTCTTAGACTGATATGACATGTTGAAATGAAGTTGTTGAAGCTTAAGCCCCCCCAAATCAAGCCTCAATCCTCTTTAATGTTGCTGGAAGGTCTGAGAGGATGAGCAGAACTGATTACGCTGCTGGAGGATTGATCTCCACTTGTATTGGCAAAGCAAACCTTCAGTTATTGCCGCTGTACTGTACTTTCCACTTCATCCGCCTCCTGCGCTTTCATTCCATCTGGATCCCCCCCTCCCCCCTCCCCCCACCTTTTCCTGGGTTTCTTTTGACCCTTGCTTTTCCCTCCGATGAGTCTGCGCCACTTAAGGTTCAACAACATTGAACAACGGAGCTGATTCTTACGTCTTTAACACATAATCCTTCAATTTGGTTCCGTTAAGCACTTTGGCAACATTACATCTTTTTTTTTTCTTTCCCTCCCTGAGTACAGCTGTGAGGTCTTTCCTATTCTGTCTATGTCATTTCGTGTTTCACGTCAAGAGTTTCTGCGAGAGGCTATTCCTATCATCTGAGATTTTCTGGCAAATTGAAAAATTCCTTCCATCCCGCCGTACCGAGACCCCAACCCAGTCAGACCCCACAACCAAGCCTTCCAGGCTCCTGTTTTTGTGAATAAGTGTGTGTATGTGTGTGTGTGTGTGTTTGTGGTCGTGCTGGAAGATTCTGGGGGCTAATGTTGGGGTGGATTATCCTCCTCCTCTTCTTCTTTGAAGTGCTGCCAATGGAACGAATTGCACCGCGCTGTCCCTAATGCACTGGTGAGCTTTCTCCATTTCTGTACTACTCTCCTGAATGCTGCCTCCAACCCCCCCAAACCCCCCCCCCTTTTCATCCTCATCACTCATCCAATCAGCATGCAACATGCCAGGGCAATGTGTGGCACGGTGATTGGATAGTGTTCCCGGCTAATTGTTGCATTGATTTTTGGGTAAGGTGCAGCGGAGGTGTCTGGAGTTCACACAGAGACAGACTGGAAAGAATATCATCTCTGCTAAAACTCCAGTCTGAAAATAAAAAAAGAATATAAATCCTCTTAAGAATAGATTTATGATTTTGTGTATTAAACTTGTTCTGAAAGTGAAGTTTGCCAGAGAGAAAAAACATGTTTTCTCCGGAGATGCAGGCTAGTGGACATCCTGAATCCAGCTCCACAGATTAACCAGCAGACATGAGTGGCATCAATATTTTATCTTTTCGATGCGAGGAAAGAAAGTGGATAATTTCAAAAACATCACACTTCTCCTCTAAGTTGACATGAGGCGGTGATTGGTGCGAAACTGGGTACCAAAGCATGCATAGAAAAAGTCAAGATCAGAATTTTTAGACATGAACTTTTAATAAAAAGGAAAGGCTCGAGTTGTTTCTGTGAGAAAATGTGTCGGAGAATGTTATAAAAGTCTGCCAACAAACGTATTCAAGGGCGTTTCCTAACAAAACAGCCTCAGTTTTGGGTCAACTCAGTCTCAAGTGTTGGAGCATAATTACGTTTGCTTAAGTACTGTACTTCAGTGGTTTGGGGAAAAATTGTACTTTTTACTTTACCGTCACCAATCTCACAGCTTTACTCTTTAATGTGATATACAGCTTAATTTTCTACCAAATTATTAATTGGTGAATGAAGAAAATGATCTGGCAGCTAGCCCATAATACAAAGAATCATTAGGTATAGAAATTAAGCAACTTCATCAATAAAATCCTGTCTTTAATGCATGAATTTTGATATTTTAATCATACAAAATCTATTGTTTGACAGGCTGCATCAGACAGTTTGTTTTTGCATTAAATATTTCTTACTTTAAAGTAGTATTTACAAAGCAGAACACTTACAAATTGGTGGAATTACATCTCTGGAGATAAAATCTGCACTGAACTTTGGTTAAGAGTGTATAGAATAAACACATCTTACTCTTACTTGCTGGTATTTCTAAATAAAATGACAGATTCCCAACAAAGGCCAAAACTGCCTTTTTTTACAATAAGGTTCATCAGGTGACAGGGTTTGTGTGTTTGGATTGAAAAACTGTTTTTATCTTAAATTTGGGCCTTTTGCAAGACATTTCTACACAAGTTGAGGTTAAAACTAGGATGTAGAGGACTTTGGGGTGGAGGCTCGGCAGCAGGAGCAAAGGACGGAGGTGATGGAGGAAAAGCAGGTGTGAAAGCGTCCTTTTTTTTGTATCTTAAACTGCTTGAGCCCAAACAATTGCAGTCAGTCATCCCCCCCACCCCTCACTCTTCACTGCGTGGTACCAAAGCGAACGCTGGCAGAGCGTCTGATGGCACAGTGCCGGTCTGTGTCCTGCCCTCTGCTCTCCCTCGTCCTCTCACAGTAAAGCCTTGGCAGGACACTCGGCCCAGCGGGTCAGCAGCTCCACACCCAGGAGGCCCCTCCGAGCTGAGCAGAAAAGTACACTTATGAAACAGTCTACTTAAGGAGGGGAGAGCAAAGGAAAGTTTTGATTACGAATAGCTGACATATGCTTTATATAACTTCCTTTCTTTCTTTCTTTCCTTTTTTTCCCCCTTGTGCCACTGAGCTCTCACATGCAGGCAGCGAATACAAATTATGTTTGACGAAAATAAGTGCGAGATTAAAATAAAAGTCAAAGACCCAGGATTGAAAACGGAGGAATTTGAATACCTGTTGTGCGTAATCGTGTCTCAGAGCCGAAGCCGGTCCGAAGGGCAGCAGTCGCTCAGGGCGCCGCGTCTGAGGTTGGCAGGTATCAGGTAAAATGCATCTGTACGCTATGTGCCCAGGCGAGAAGGAAGTTAGTTTTCCTTGGCCACAGGTAACAGTTTCACTGTTTGTTTTCTTTCCACCCCCCGCCCTCGTCTTGGGGCTCCATTCTGTTTGTAAAGAGCTGAGAGGAAGTTTGGAAAGCGTAGAAAGAATGACGGGAAAATATGAGTAAACAAGGTCGGCACTTTTCGGTGAGCCAGAATATCAATATGGAAAGGTTAAAGAGAAGAAGCTTGAAACATGTATTTATTTTTTAAGTTGATGGGGTTGTGGTGGTACCTTTTGTTATCTTTGGATTTGATGCAGTTTTCGTCCGCTGGCGCTGACGCACTTCCACAAGTCGTTAAATGGCAAGATACACATGACCCGCCAAAGAAATCTCTCCAAGCACAAAAACACCTTCTCTCGTTTAAACTTTTATATTCCGAACTTCTCTTTATTCTACACCCTTAAAACCTAAAAAACACTGACTTTTTTTATCAGAATTGTTCTATTGGCTGTAACCTTTGTAAAAAAAAAACGACTTTGTTTCTGATTTTTCATTTACCCACTCACGGTCGAGACTCCAACAACAGATTTCCAGGATTTGTAAGAAAACATCTCAGAACGACAGATGCTGTACTGTAAAGAAAATTGTTTAAAATCATGAGTTTACCACCAGAATGCACACATTGATGCCCTTTCATGGTTTCAGGATTTCTGTGCAGTGCATACTTGTATACATTTATACCTCAATATTTTCTGCAGTTCTTGAGCAATTTTTAAGCTTTTAATCAGCTTTTAAGCTCTTACTTGAGTTAAGTTACTCATTTAACAATAACTTGTAAGTTATTGCATCAGAGCATCAGACTAATACGTTTAGAGGGGGACTTTGGTTCTTTAAGTCATCTTAAATGTTTTTTTCCTCATAAATTTGAGAATCTGTAGTTAAGCTAAAATCAGCAAATGACCTGGCTGTACTCGAAGAACAGAACCACTGCCTGAAATGATTCTCTCGTATCCACTAAGGACAGTACTCGAGTTGTAAAAAAAAAATCAGGGGGGATGGTGGATTTTATCATATGGGGACGGATAATTTGTGCTGATTACAAATAATATAATATATTACAAATAATAGCACTGACCAAAACACCTGCAGAAATACTGCAGGAATGACATAGCAGCAGTTAAATGCAGCCTTCTGTTAGCTTTAAATATCCACTGGGCTTACATCAAATACATCAAAACACAAAAAAAAACAGTTTTCTGAACTTATCAATGTGCCTCTGTCATTCACAGGATAAGTAAAATGGATCACTGCAAAAACTCAAAATCTTAACAAGAATATTTGTCTTATTTCTAGTTAAAATGTCTCATTTTAGTAAAAAAAAATCTCATTACACGTAAAACAAGACTCATCACTGGAAAAAACAACAATTTTCACCTGTTTCAAGTAGATTTTCACTTGAAATAAGTAAAAAAATCTGCCAGTGGGACAAGAAAAATCTTGTTCCACTTGTTCCATTTCGGGGGGGATGCCATCCCCCCTCATCCCCCCTCAACTCCAGTACTGACTATACACCTACGCTGCAGGAGGACACCAACATGATCCGCTAAGGACAGAAAAAAGAAGTGAACTGAATATTCCAGCGGATGTAGTTTAGAAGATGCAGAAGTCTCTCGGTTGGTCCTGAAGGGTTACGTGAGGTCTTTTGTCCTAACAGGCTTTGGTTGGCGTTTTACAGTGAACATTAACGCCTTTACATTTCTGAGATGAGGTGATGGGATACTTCCACGGGTGAATATTATTGCGGTGTGTAAAGGATAAATGGATTTGTGTGGAAAGGATGTTTTGAACTGGTAGTGATGCATTCAGGGAACTGCAGGCGAGTTGGACAAATACCCGACCTGCTGACTCAGATGTGATTTTAGGCACCTAAATATGACACAGATAGATCGGAGGTTGGAAGTGCACGTCTCATTCATTAATAATATGGTTGGTAAACATTCAGGGTGCACTCTAGAGCCAAGTCGTACGGCCCCATCATGCCAGCCTCCCTCCCGACTCTGCTGCTGGCCTGCATTCACGTTAGGAAAGTCAGATTTCAGCAACAAAGCATTTCAAGGTGCTTTACATAATGAAAAGATAAAAAGTAACGAGAGGGAAAGATGATAAGACACTGTTGCAGTTGTGAGTTCGACTGAAGATAAAGCATGGGTGACTGTTTCCAAGATCCTGCTGAGACATTGGTCCTGTCTTCCTGGACATGTTCTCCAGGTGATTTAAGGCAGACTTTGTAGTCGTCTTAAAGGGAAAGTTCGGTTTTTTACAACCTGGGGCCTCATCTAGCGGGGCTGCGGGGCCGTTTTCGTATCGCTTACATACAGTGTCTTGATAATTTGCAATTTAAGGCTGAGCCTACCGTTAGTTTTTAAACTGTAAAAAGTAAGGGGAAAAAAAACATGATTTTGAAAAGACGGGGGGACGTGTGTTGCGCCGGGGAACTCACGGCGTTTAGCACAGCAACGGTGTGCTGCCACTCACTCTCTTTATTTTATTGTATACTATTTATATACTTATTCTAACTTTTACTGTGACCACCAAATAATGTGGTTTTCCTGTCCTCCACATCATCTACAACATCTAGGTCTCCGTGAAAGTTAGTGTCACGTGCTGGACACCCTCTCATTCATTCTGACACCAAACAGGCTGCAGGAAGCCACTGCGCATGCTCAGTAGGCTCATCCATATGCATTTATGGGCGTGTAGAGGGCGGGATATGAGGCGGATTCACCTGCGCAACCTTCCAGCTGGACTGTGCGAACATTGCGTGCAAATGTGCGTGCACGCGGTTTTATAGATCCGGATCTTTTTTTGCGCCCGCCATTTTCGGCTTTTGGGTGCACGTGCACTTTTAGTATGAATCCTACACACTCCATTTTAAATGAGGCCCTGAGAGATGACGTCATGAGTTCAGAGGTCTTGTTTACAAACTGATTTATTTGTTACACACACAGCCCCGGATGTAGACAACAGGTCCTGGAAGCAGATGTAGTGATTCATAAAATAAATGAACGAGTTTCTCGGCAATCATGTGTTATTTAGACGCTGCATCGTCTGTGTCCCGCTGTGCCCCGTTCACTACCGTTATATGGAGAAGCGGCTCGCACAAAACTCCTAATATCTTCCAAAGGACTCCAAATGACACCAAACTTGCCTGGGTGAGTATACGACCATAAAAAATGCCAGAAATAAGGTCCAGGTTGTAAAAAAACGAACTTTCCCTTTAATGTGGCTCTGAAGGTCCAGGTCCGAGTCCGTGATTACACCCAGACCTCGAGCCTCATCGGCGGTTTTTACAGTAGCTGTAATAAAGCTGTGTGCTTCTTTTAGTCCAGAAAGACAGCAGCACATTACTCCAGTCGTAATCGGGCTTCAGTATGATCCCTCTTGTATATACGTCAACAGGTCGTCCTCCATTTATTTACTTGAAGCCCTCAGTCTCAGAGAAGCAGTGTAATGAAGCAACAGGAGAGAAAATATAATGGCAACACATATTGGGGCTTTTTGAGTTTTTCTGGTCACTTTTAGGAATTTCTGCATCACCCGACTTGTTGTTAAATAATTATCACAGTGAACTGTTGCATCTCCACGTCAGGTACATGTCAGGTTTATGCAGCGAACATTCCCTCCTCCACGTTGGCGTGCAGCTGTACCAAGTGCACACTTTCCGACTCTCCCAGAGACCAGGAATCGTGTTGAGCTTTAGCTCAGAGCAGAGACGTCACCCTAGTCAGACAAACCAGACTTACGGGTGTCATCGTGCTTGGGTACGGGACAGCTCACCTAGTGTGAGTGCACCACCAAAATGCAGAGGTCTGTACCGGTCCCAAGTTAAAATAAAGGTTTAAATGACTTCTGATATTAAAACAATGATCCTCATTCATGAAATGTGAGCAGAAAAAAATGTTACGTATATTATGTGTGGCAAAATCCTTGCATTCATGAAAATATGAAGCGATTCAGTAATTGGTAGTTACAATACAACCATGTGAAGAGCTTATATAAATGAGTGCTCATGTTCCTTGTCATGATCAGACTTATACAGATATCTTTAAAACATGTTTTAAACATGAGGGTAAATTAAAAATATGACACATTTGTCTTGTATAAGTCAGAATAAGAAGTTTAAATTAATAAATAACATCCCAAAAAACTTTTGAAAGTACAATACAATCAGTTTTTGAAAGCTCCCTTTGTCAATAATCTTAAGATAAACTACAATTAACGACATTTTTGGGTCAGAAATGTCATTCCATCTCTTCAGATGTGTGTTAAAATAAATACACCCCCTTGCTGCCACAATGTCTAGCAATATCACACATAATATACCAAGAATAAGCGCATCTTCAGTGTCGGCTGTTGGCTGATGTGAAGCCATCTGCTCCCATCAGGTACGACTGCTGATAAAGAGCTCTCTCCACTTACAGTATGAAGAGGAGACGGCTTGCCGGTGTATATGTGCTGTCTGACTTTTCCCTTTACCTCAAAGAGATTTCTCTCTGCAGTTGCCAACGAGAACTACTTTATGAAACAGCCGGTGGTGCAGGATATGTCATCTGGCTCACCTCTTTCAGTTCATTTTCAGTTCATTACATTCATGTGATTGATGGAGATGTAACCCCTCACCCCCTGCAGAACCCGCCTCCTCCGCCTCATCCTGGGTATCGTACACTCACCCAGCAGCTCATTTGGCATGAAACCACTTGTTGTGTAACGCGACGTAAGGCAGGGTCAGGGAGAGGACAGGGGGGGGTGGAAAGAACAGAACTTTGATGCTCTGCCTCGTCTGTTTTAGGTTTCTCCTTTATCTTTCTTACATAAACGTATATGCACCCAAACACAGATGTCAGCACTCCCAATTTCACCACACTCGCACGTACAGTACGTGGCACACATACATTGCTTGATTGATCAATCCTATGCATGCATACTAGCAGATTTATGCGCTGCCTATACACACTTTCATGCATATAAGTGAAGCGGGGGTGGTTCACGCTGCAGGCCAGACAGACCGAGTCATGCAGCAGACAGACGCGCCCTGTGGAATCAGCATCAACCTGGCTCCCCACACACAAGCTCTGCTCCAAACCCAACACTGGCTCGCTACACACACAATCCCTTCTTCTGAGGCTGCTTCCTGTTTCCAAGATGCTTCAAGTTACTAAGACGGATCCAAGACAAGGATGTTTTCTGCTCACTATCAATAGGTTCTGTTATATCACAACATTCAACAGACACGTTAAGTGTTTCACCAGCCATCCAGGTCTGTGTTGTACATTAAGGACCGACCTGAAAATCAAACTAACTGGGCTTCCTCCAGAAGTAAAGTATCCCGGATTCCTGAGGGATGCGGGCTGGTTCGTTCTTGCCCGTATTTTAACTTACTTCTGCACTGTATGGGATAATGTGCTGCATAAATAAGCTGGCATTTGTACTTTCTGTAAATTTACAACCTTTTTGCTGTAGGATTTTGGCCCGTGTTCGTGCTTGCTGATGTGTTCTGCAGAGCGACGTCTCCTAGACCGCCAAACTTTGGATTGATGGATTTAGTGTGCATGTAATTTGCAGGAGGGATCAGACACAGAACATTGCTCGGTGCCGCTGTAAATCAATTCAAGATGCCGTAACCCAACTGCTGATTTGTGTACATTTGTTCACAAATCTCAAAAGAATTTGAACCGATAAGTGGTTTGTAAATGTAACCAACAAAATGCATTCACATTTATTTAGACGTGACTCTAAACTTTTACCAAAAAGAGACATCTTGTGGGAAATGATTACTTGCTTCAGAAAAGTTACAGGTGGCAAAGACATTCATCTTTGACTCTTTGGTCAAATGATGTCAGAAAAACTCAAATATACAACTCAAAGGAGTCTGAAGATGAAACTTTAAATACATTTGTGGTGAATGTTAAAATGCTTCTCTGATCTGCTTACAAGTCTTGTCACATTTTTCTGTGTGAGCTGAAGGCAGGAACAGGCTTCGCACCTTCACGTAGCCGCAAGCTCCATTCACTCCAGCAGAAAGCTCCTGTTGAGATCCTCTGCTGTTTAAAATGCTGAATGCCGAGCTTGACTGTGTAACTAAGCCCTAAGGCGTCAAAGTGCACAGTGAGCTGTTCCTTTGGCTCCAGCCTTTGATAATCCTGTGCCACAAGGTCACAGAGCTGCCTTCCGGGGTACAAGGAGAGATCAGAAACACTTGATTATGCCAACTACATGCTTTTTGGGAATACTGTTGCAGAACTTGATCTATAGCTTATCTATATTTATTGCATATGAATATACTGTATCCTTAATTCAGCCGGAACAGCGTTGTCTGGCAAAACCTCTGTAAAACGCAAAATCTTTAATGAGTTTTTGAGGCAGAGATGATCCAGGTTTAGAAATTAAAACTAGCTCCAAGGTGGGGAAGAAGTCCATCGCGGTTAGAAATGATGTGGCAGAGCAGATCATGCTGTCAATCTTACTTTTTTATAGTCAGTCAATGATTAAACAGTCCAATTACAGTTTTTATAGCCTGAAACAAAATACAGCTAGTCTGGCTTGTTTTGTCTTTTCATGAGAACATTATACACGTCCAAGTTCTCTCGTCATTTTATTCTCGGGCAAGCAGTATGAAGTTGATGTTGGGAAATCTCCCATGAATGGCTGATCAGATTTTCAGTGTTGACTACGACCACCAGTTCCTCTTGCAGCTCCACAGAAGCTCCACTCTCGCTCACTCTCAACTTTCACATCATTTGAACGACACTAGTTCTGATCCCCTCTCTTTACGTGTGCTTTATGTGCTGCTGGAATATGCATTATGTAACAGTGCCGGACTCTCAGGACGCAACACGAAACTTTCTCTCCAACTCTCAGGGAATAAAACATCTGCTGACCGACTCTGTCTCCTTTTCTGCACTTATTTTAGGAGTCGCAGGGATATTTTCTGTGACATTTC
Source organism: Cololabis saira (assembly GCF_033807715.1). Lineage (NCBI taxonomy): Eukaryota > Metazoa > Chordata > Actinopteri > Beloniformes > Belonidae > Cololabis > Cololabis saira. The sequence continues at coordinate 34,778,918 of NC_084600.1, forward strand.
CTGCCTGGCTTCTGCAGGCCTGCTGCGGCTGCTCTTTTCCAGGCGGTGTGAAAGGCCAGACCGCGTAACCTTTCATCCCAACAAAGCGCCATTATAGCTCTGTTTCAGTCGTACACAACAATGACTGCAGTTCGGACCGCTCAGCTACGGCTCCCTGCTTCTACATTTTTTTTTGTTTTGTTTGTTTCAATGTTCTCATAATCAACTCGCTCTTAGTAGTCTTACCACTTCCTCTGGCCCCTTCTCATTTTTCATCCGTCTTTATTTCCAAACCATCTTAAATATTCTCCACTCGTCTCTCCGTTTCTTTCTTGTTCATCACTTCATTTCTCTTGGTCACTTCCCCCACTCTTTGGATATCCTCACCATCCCGCTGCCCCTCTGATATGAGCTCTGCTGGATGAAATAAATATGAGGCAGGTGAGGTATAAATATTTATAGCTGCTTCGGCTGTATAATTCTGCACGGTAGTGTGTTGTTGCACTGTATGTGCATGTGCATACGTAGATGTGAGCTGTGTGTGTGTGTGTGTGTGTGTGTGTGTTGGGGGTTACATATCTTCAGACCCATGGCGGGCACAGGTGCCAAGGCTGCAGAGATAAATAATTCACAGGAAGTTGAACTTGAATTCGTATCATTTCGAAAAGACAACAGCAGGAGCACGGCAGCAAGCACACGGATACACAACATATGTGCCCGACAGACTTAAATGCACCTACGCATTTTGAACAATGATAGTTTCTCTTAAACTAATCAGAAATGCACAACTGAAATAAAACACACCCACATCCGGACACATCCTGCAATGTGATGCACAGACTTAGTTACCGTAGTTTTGCGTGTAACTCAAATGTTTGCTCATGTCGCCCGTCTAACTCTCTCACATCAATGCTAACAGATATTGCGTGGCTCACTAGCTAACTTACATCGAGACAGGGATGCATCAATAAGTAATAGGAGAGATATGATGGCCCCCCAGTTGACCCAGGGCTTTAATATTTTACAGTAGGGTCTCCCAAATGGTACCAGCCGGCACACAGCCGCAGCTCGGCTGTGAAACTGCCTCCGCTGGACTTGACGTCGAGCGCCACCCCCTTTAGGTCCAATGTAATAACAGACTGAGAGTCTGTTTATGTAGTCAACTTAAATAGCTCTTTGTAGAAATAAAAAAAAAATGCACACATATAAAGGCTATTCTGGAGGATTTGACTAAACATGTAATCTCTGTGAAAATATGACAGAAAAAAACACTTTCCTCCTCAGAGGAAAGCCGCACGCATCTAAATTATTCTTACTTTTGGTTCCAGATAAACTCCTCTAGCTAAGTGCAGACAGTGCAGCCGCCGCATAGTTGTTATTATCCAATAATCTTAACAGCACCACCATTATCAGCCGATGACACTGAACCGAGGCGTAAACTTTCTGCCCGGGAAAATCAGTCACGATGAATGTTTAGAAAATAGCACACACTTATCGGTGTGTGTTGTTTTAACTGCACACAGAATTAGAGATTAGAGATTCTCCACCTCTGGCCTTCAGAGCAGCGATACTGAAGAAGGTCTGAGGGCGGGAATGGCGATCAGATCATACCGAGCCAGAGCGTGCAACAATTCAAGCTTTTTTTTATGACATTTATTGCTTGTGGTCATCACCTAGTGCAGCTGTCTCCTGAAATATTAAACTCTTTAATGAAATTGCCAGCAGGCTTGAGTGAGATGCTGTCAGCGTTTGTGCTTCAGGCTCATTCTAACAGCCTCGTGAGCAGCTTCATGACCTGTATTGTAAACAGTCTCTTCACCAGGCTGTTTATTCGCTGGAATATTGGGCACTGTAAGATTGCTAAAGAAATCATTAAGTATATATTTTTAGAAAATAAATTTTCTCTGGGTGAAATTGGTCACTGCCAGAGAAAACGGATCAGAATGATGCACACCAGGTCAGATAAGTTGAGACCTCTCTCTTTCAGACATTATGTGGGGATTCATGTACTTCTGCATGTCACAACATTTTATGATACATTTATGTGTGTTTTGTGTTTATTTTAGATGTGCATTATAGCCAAACATGGTCATTATGATCCCGTCTTGTCAGAAGACATTGTTTCAAAATTCTTATGGTTTGTTCAAATGTGATTGAATAGAATAGAATGACTTTATTGATCTCCCAAAGGAGAAATTCAATCGTGCAGCAGCCAAACACACACACGCTCAACGGTTTATACAAAAAAATTAAAATAGAAATAACCAATAAATAGCTAAATAATAAAAAAGAGCCATATAAAATGTAGAAAAATGAGCAATGTACAAGAGAAAAAAATAGTAAACACAAAAAAACTGATTGTGCATCCTGAGCTGTGCTGCCATGCTCATTTTGAAGGAAAGAAACTTTCCAAACAAACCATATTTATTTAGTCTTATTACAATGTCATGAAACAATGTTATTAGTATCACAGACATTTCAATTGCTTTGTACAACTCACTTATGCACACGGTCACCAGCACATAAATATACATGTACAGTATATTCTTCTTACTTTTTACGGTTTAAACGTCTACATTTTGTGATGGCAACTTTCGGTTTATTACGGCTACAGTAGAGATGAACTGACGTGACTTTCAGAGCAGTTTTGTTTTTCCATGATCACCTGTCTAACTCTGTTTGATGGTAAAAGCAGACCCAACGAGCTGCCTGCTGTCTCCCAGCAGGGACACTTTTCCTCAGTCTGTAAATCCAAGTACGATAAATTGAAGCTAATTGGAAGGTTACAAAGATTAGTCAGCTGAGTTTGCATTGTTGGTGCCAGAAATCCATCACCTCCCAAGTTTCAATCTCAAGCTCATGAACATGATTTTGATGATGTTCCTTCATGTCATTACGGAATAATGCTTCCCTGCAAAGCATGCAGTAGCATCTGCAAACATTTCTCAGACCTCAGCTTACCCCTGACTGATCGGGTGATAAAACGCAGCCAATTAGGCTTTACACCTCGTTGTGTGGAGCCCTTCTCCTGCTGGGTGATTTGAGTCTGAATAACTTCCTCTTTGACTTCCCTTTCTGAGACGAGGTGGAAGCAGAGGAACCTTTACCTGATAATTTAAGAGAAACTTCTGTGCTTGAAATATCACATCATCTCATTACTGGTGTATCCAGCCAAAAAGACTGAAATCATGACTGATGTGTAACAAATTTTAATGAACTATGGGACTTGAAAGTAGAAGTTAAAGAAAACCCAATCTTTCAATTGTTGGAAAAAATAATATGTCAAATCTGAGTGGGAGTTACGGGTTTGCACTTGATAATGAGGAAAGAAATATTACAAAAACCATCTTTAAAGAGTTTGGACTCCATCCAACATGCTGCTTTTTTATGTGGTTGACATAAAATGGACTCACATTAGTTATTAGGTAAATTGCACGGAATTGCCCCCCTAAAGCTTAAAGGTCACTGCATGCTACCGGTCTGCATCGTCCCTGTTTCTCATAATCGTTTTTTGTTCTTTAAATAGTCCAACTCATCTTTTTAAAGACGCTTTATAAATCTTCTTTACAAGTTGTTTACGCTGTAATGTTAATTGCATATATTTGTAATTCTTAATGATAAGATAAATCTTCAACTGAGTGGGCAGCCTACTGATGTGTCAGTGGAAGTGGTGGAAAGTTACGCTCCGATCTGAGTTTAACGAATATTGTAAAATGTTTTGGATAATTTAGTGATAACAGTGATGCAAAGAAAAAAATCTTCATCATTGACTTAGGCCCAATCCCAATTCAACTTCACTCGCCCTTCTTTTCTCCACTCGCCCTTCTTTTCTTCCCTAACCCTTAAAAAAGAAGGGGGAGATTTTAGGGCACTTGAAATCTAGGGCACTTGGCCCAGGTGCCTGTCCCAATTCTCCTACTCCCCCTCGTTTTCATCCCTACCCTGATCAGGAAGCTGAGAGCCAAAAGCTGTTTTAATTTCAGTTGTAGCGCTGTTAATATGGCACTTTATTAAGTTTTAATATTTTTTCCAGGTATAAAGGTAACCTTAAGATCCGCAACCAGGGCTCAGTTTATCCAAATAACACCTGTTAAGAAATTTGACCCAATGTTTTCGGAGATGAGAATAGCCGTCTCCGCAGCTTGGGTCCGCGTTAAATCGACGCAGAGCCTACGGCGTAGGGTACGGCGTACAGCGCGCGTCGCCGCGTACATCGACGCAGACCTTACGGCGTAGGTTACGTAACCTACGCCGTAGGCTCTGCGTTGGTGTAACGCGGAACCATAAATCCCTTTATTCTGGCGTGATCTTCGGCAACTTTATCTGAAAGTGTGTAAATTACCCAGATAACAGCTGGATTACTTTGTGGTTTCTGAAAACTATTATATCAGAAACATCCAAAACAAATCTGACGAGTCACAGGATTATTTCTCTCTATTTCTCTGAGACGAGTCTGCCTGTTTGCCTTCGGTCGGCGGGTCAAATCGACGCAGAGCCTACGGCGTAGCTTACGTAGCCTACGGCATAGCTTACGTAGCCTACGGCGTAGCTTACGTAGCCTACGGCGTAGCTTACGTAGCCTACGGCGTAACCTAACAGCCTTTACTCCGGCGCGATCTTAGCAAACAACGGACAAAAGAGGGATTATGTACATTCACTGAGTGAATATTATGAAAGTAAAATATTGGTGTGCAACTAGAAATGTAATCAAAATGCATTTTTATGCAGAAACTAACTCAAAATATTGATTTTATTCACAAAAAAATAAGAAATGTCCGCCATGTTTTTTTTTTTATTCAGTCCGCAAATGACGACGAAAAGCATTCTGGGAAATGTTCATACCCCCTCGCTCGCCAAGTGAGCATCGGAAATCCCTCGATTTGAAGGGGCTATTCTCAGCCCCTAGCCCTCGTTATGCCCCCTCCCCCTAGGTGAAAAGAGGAATTGGGACACCACTACCTTCACGGGAACGCGCAAAAGTTAGGGTTAGTGAAGAAAACGAGGGCGAGGGGGAGTATTGGGACGCAGCCTTAAGTTCTTACTCTTTAGTTCGTGCCCCCCAGCAGAGAGCTTATTTTGGTATTTTGTAAGCAAAATAACACAATGCTGAAGTGTACGGATGTTATTGATGTTTTCGTTGGAGATTTGTGTCTCTCCCTTTATAAGGCTGTCCAAAAATAATCTAGATACGTGATGTACAGTATGGTTCAGTAAAGATACATTTTCATAGAGAATTATTCAGTGTTGTTTGATGCAGCCTCAAACAATTCTAATAATTTGATTATTTTAAGACTTCTATGCTACTCAAAATGTTGATAGTCATACAAGATCATTACATTCTGGGTATGATGTCAAGAATTCTGTGTGATTGTGTAGACTATGATGATGGGACCTAAAACCGACTCATTACCATGCACTGGGAGTAAATAAGTATGTTGTCCCACAAACTTCTCTAGTTTCCTTCTGAAAAGAGTTTGCATCCTAATTATTTTCTGTTTGGTTTAGACCCAAGTTGTATTAATAATCGGAACATTATCTTGGACAGTCTTTGGTCAGAGGATTTTTGAGACGACCACTATCACAATTCTGTGACAGCCCAAAATCATGCAGTGGGTTTTAGTTATTCATCTTCCATTCTAAATGAAGACAAGCTGTAAACAAAAAAAAGTGTCCTCTATTAGCGACTTCTAAGTGGATAATTTACTTAAAAGACCAGGGAAGTGGTGCTCCGTCATAGTAAAATAGTCTATTGCATTTAACATCAAGGCATGGATTGCTGTTGCCACTTGCTCTGCATACTGAACCAATCTCAGGTTTCATTCTTTAGTCTAATTAACAACTTTGGTCCACATTTGTCAATGAGATAATGTCAATTTCACTTCAGACATACACTCTGTAGAAGTAAAAGAAGTAAAAACATTGAAAAAGTAAGAAGTTAATAAAGTGGCTTAACATTCGAAATGGGGTACCACAGGGTTCTGTTTTAGGTCCACTTTTATTTTCTATTTATATAAATAGTTTAGGTCAAAATGTAAATTACGCTAACTTTCATTTTTATGCAGATGATACAGTGGTATATTGTGCCCCTCCATTCCAGAGGCTGTTGCTAAGTTGCAGGCTGTTTTTAATGTTCTCCAGACTCAGCTCTCGCAACTAGAGCTAATTTTAAATGCTGATAAAACAAATTCAGTTCCCAAATGCTAGGAAGAAGCCAGTGAATACCTTAGACATTACTACTGCTCAGGGAAACAAAATAGAAGTAGTATCCAGTTATAAATATCTTGGTATCTGGCTTGATGACTGCCTTTCTTTTAAATTGCATGTAATTAATCTTCTTAAAAAACTTAGGCTAAAGATAGGGTTTTACTTCAGAAACAAGGCATGTTTCTCCTTTGAGGCCAGAAGGAGACTGGTCTCTGTGACATTTTTACCAATTTTGGATTATGGTGATCTATTGTATATGAATGCTCCTGCCCAGTTCTTGCATATGTTAGACACTGCGTATCATAGTGCACTGAGATTTGTTGCAAATTGTTATTAGGCAAACTTCCATTTTACATTTGTTCTCTGATCAATTTGAAAGCCATCAGTAGTTATAGCCTGAGATCAAATGATGCTATCCTGCTGTCCATATCAAGTGCAAGGACCAATCTAGGGAAGAAAGACTTCAGATCTTCTGCCCCACTTGCTTGGAATAGCCTCCAAAAAGACCTGAAGCTAAACACATTAGTGTCATTGTCTGATTTTAAAGCTCTTACAAATGCATTTTTATTTTTTATGTATTTTATTTATATATATTTACATCTTAAGTGTTTCTTTAATTGATCCTTTTACCTTTCTGTCCACAACCAGCAAAAATAGCTACCAAATTAGTCATCAAATCACAGATTACAGTAAAATTAAACCAACTTGTTAAATCCTGTGAAACCAGGTTAATCGAACCTCCTAGATGGTAGTTTCCTGCAGATTATCCTTAGGCATGATGATTGTAATGCCATATGATTTCACACTTTATGTCAGTATGAGTGGCAGTTTTCAAGGCAGCAAGTAAAAGTATATAAACCACAATTCTCAGCTGTGAAGAGGCTGGTAACAATGTGTGACCTTTATGACTTTTGGAAGTGAACCCAGGTCTGATGCCGAGGTGGCACCAAACAGCAGCAGACTGATTCTGCTTCACGAGAAACAAAACAAGCGGTATTGGCCAAGATCCATCCATCGTCCGCCGCTTATCCGTTCCTGGGTCGCGGGGGCAGCAGCCTCAGCAGGGATGCCCAGACTTCCCTCACCCCAGACACTTCCTCCAGCTCCTCCGAGGGGAGTCCGAGGCGTTCCCAGGCCAGCCGAGAAACATAGTCTCTCCAGCGTGTCTTGGGTCTTCCCCGGGGTCTCCTCCCGGTGGGACATGCCTGGAACACCTCCCTAGGGAGGCATCCAGGAGGCATCCGATACAGATGCCCAAGCCACCTCAGCTGACTCCTCTCAATGTGAAGGAGCAGCGGCTCGACTCCGAGCTCCTCCCGGGTGATCGAACTCCTCACCCTATCTCTAAGGGAGCGTCCAGCCACCTTGCGGAGGAAACTCATCTCGGCCGCTTGTATCCGCGATCTTGTCCTTTCGGTCACTACCCAAAGTTCATGACCATAGGTGAGGGTAGGTGCGTAGATTGACCGGTAAATAGAGAGCTTCGCCTTTCGACTCAGCTCCTTCTTCACCACGACGGTCCAGTACATCGACCGCATAACTGCGGACGCTGCACCGATCCGTCTGTCAATCTCACGCTCCATCGTTCCCTCACTCGTGAACAAGACCCCGAGATACTTGAACTCCTCCACCTGAGGCAGGACTTCTCCACCCACCCGGAGAAGGCACGCCACCCTTTCCCGGTGGAGAACCATGGCCTCGGTCTTGGAGGTGCTGATTCTCATCCCTGCCGCATCGCACTCGGCCGCAAACCGCCCCAGCACATGCTGAAGGTCCCGGTCCGACAAAGCCAACAGGACAACGTCATCCGCAAAAAGCAGAGACGAAATCCTGTGGTCCCCAAACCGGATCCCCTCCGGCCCCTGGCTGCGCCTAGAAATCCTGTCCATAAAAATTATGAACAAGACCGTCGACAAAGGGCAGCCCTGCCGGAGTCCAACATGCACCGGGAACAAGTCTGACTTACTGCCGGCAATGCGAACCAGACTCCTGCTCCGATCATACAGAGACCGGACAGCCCTTAATAGAGGGTGCCGGACTCCATACTCACCGAGCACCCCCCACAGAATGGGAGGGACACGGTCAAATGCCTTCTCCAGATCCACAAAGCACATGTAGACTGGTTGGGCAAATTCCCATGAATCCTCGAGCACCCTGCGGAGGGTGTAGAGCTGGTCTAGTGTTCCGTGACCGGGACGAAAACCGCATTGTTCCTCCTGAATCCGAGGTTCAACTATCGGCCGTATTCTCCTCTCCAGTACCTTGGCGTAGACTTTCCCGGGGAGGCTGAGAAGTGTGATCCCCCTATAGTTGGAACACACTCTCCGGCCCCCCTTTTTAAACAGAGGGACCACCACCCCGGTTTGCCACCCCAACGGTACTCTCCCCTTCCTCCATGCGATGTCGCAGAGGCGTGTCAACCAAGACAGCCCTACGACATCCAGAGACTTGAGGTACTCAGGGCGAATCTCATCCACCCCCGGTGCCCTGCCACTGAGGAGCTTACGAACTACCTCAGTGACCTCGGCTTGGGTGATGGATGAGCATGCCCCAGAGTCCCCACTCTCTGCTTCCTCAGTGGAAGGCATGTCAGTTGGGTTGAGGAGATCCTTGAAGTATTCCTTCCACCGTCCGACGATATCCCCAGTCGAGGTCAACAGCTCCCCACCCACACCATAAACGGTGCCGGCAGAGTACTGCTTCCCCCTTCTGAGGCGCCGAACGGTCCTCCAGAATTTCCTCGAGGCAGACCGAAAGTCTTCCTCCATGGCCTCCCCGAACTCCTCCCAGACCCGGGTTTTTGCCTCCAGGACCGCCCGAGCCGCGGCTCGCTTGGCCTGCCGGTACCTATCTACTGCGTCAGGAGTCCCACAGGCCAACATAGCCCGATAGGACTCCTTCTTCAGTCCGACGGCATCCTGTACTTCCGGTGTCCACTACCGGGTTCTAGGATTGCCGCCATTACAGGCACAGAGACCTTGCGACCACAACTTCGAGCCGCCGCATCGACAATGGAGGCAGAGAACATGGTCCACTCGGACTCAATGTCCCCCGCCTCCCCCGGGATCTGAGAGAAGCTCCCTCGGAGGTGGGAGTTGAAGATGTCCCTTACAGAGGGCTCGGCCAGACGTTCCCAACAGACCCTCAAAATCCGTTTGGGTCTGCCCGGTCTGTCCAACCTCCTCCTCCGCCAGCGCATCCAACTCACCACCAGGTGGTGATCAGTTGACAGCTCAGCCCCTCTCTTCACCCGAGTGTCCAAGACATGCGGCCGAAGGTCAGATGAAACGACAACAAAGTCGATCATAGACCTCCGGCCTAGGGTGTCCTGGTGCCACGTGCACTGATGGACACCCTTATGCTTGAACATGGTGTTTGTTATGGACAAACTGTGACTAGCACAGAAGTCCAACAACAAAACACCGCTCGGGTTCAGATCGGGGACGCCGTTCCTCCCAATGACGCCTCTCCAGGTATCACTGTCATTGCCCACGTGAGCGTTGATCTATCTTTAAAAAGTTTACATACTTCATATGTTTTCAGTCAAACTATACTTAGCATTAACACCAAGGTAAAACAACCCCCACGCATTCCTGCATTTCCACCATACATCACCCTCTAGCTGATATTTGATCTTTTTGTTTTTCTTCACAAGTTACAGCTTTAAAATTCAAGCTGATGCAGACAGAAGTACGAGCTGAAGTACAAGACATATATAATATTGAGATCTTTGTAACTTCTTCATGATGTCGCAGATTTGAGGTATGCAATGAGGTCCTGGCGCTCTCCCTTCTTTTTGATGCCAGCGAAGATCATTTTGGTACCAGGAATGTACTTCTTGGGGTTCTCCAGATACTCCATCAGGGTGTTTTCACCCCATACGATACCTTTGCCTTTGTTGGCATCGGTCTTGCACCCGAACAGACCCCAGAGGTTGGGGCCCACCTTGTGCTTGACCCCCGCCTCAACTGTGTGGCACTACACACACTTCTGGACGAAAACCTTCTTTCCCATTGGCAGCGTCTCCCATGATCACCTCTGTGTACCGGGTTAAAGTCTCTCAGTTCGAGCTCTTTCTCTGCGGGGATGACCGGCTACTTGTCACAAATGCATTTTTAAATGACTCTGTCACTGTCCTTAGGTATTGTAACTTATTTACTGGCACTGTTTTGTTATGTATTTTGCATTGTCCTTCTATTTCTGTTGTTGTTGATTTGTTGTTTTGTTTGAAACTTTTAAAGCTGCCATTTTTGGCCAGGTCTCCCTTGAAAATAAGATCCTTGATCTCAATGGGACTAACCTGGCAAAATAAAGGTAAAATAAAATAAAAAAGTGTCACGGAGGTGTCAAAAAGCTGAACGGAGGTGGCGGAAGACTTTACTCCAGGTGATTATTTATAGAGATTTCACAGATATCATTTACAACTGAGGAATGCGAAGGGAGCCTTCTTGTCTGAAATCATCAACAAAAACATCAATAATAGTTGGCCTTGTTTGCTACTATATCAGTAGCATTTGAACTTTACTCTCCGAGGGCATGCAAGGAATTTGCCAACTTTTTTACTGAAAAAAATCCAGAAGATTAGAAAAGCAGTAAGTGCATCAATATCAAATCCAGGACCAGTTTTTTTTTTTTTTATCCCCGATCTTTTACCTATTTTATCACCCAGTGCTCATACCTAAGTGACAGTCCTGGGCATTGCCATCCTCTACCAACCTCGGAAGGACCCTGCACTGAGCTCAGGTCTCCTTCTTACCCTGAGGAGTGAGCAGGCCGCTTCTCTTCACCAGACAGGGTGTGGCTTCTCCGGCCGGACGTAGCGCGTGGAAGGATCACGTTATTCCAGCCAGATCCCCCCCCTGTGCTCACCACAGCACTGAAACTGCCCTTGTCAAGGTGTCCACACTGACATCTACGTGTATAAATACAGACTGTGCCGTGCCACAGTGTTGAGATTATTAGGGCCCAAGCCCTTCTCGTTTTTATTTTTCCGACGAAAGGAGGGCCTTTTTTTCCCCCTAAACGTGCCCCAAAAGTCACCAAATTTTACACGCAAGCCCGCCTGGCAAAAAATGTGATATTTAATGGTTTGCGTTAATGGGCGTGGCAAAATGGCTCAACAGCGCCCCCTAGAAAACATTGTGCCTCAAGCCCCACAATACGGTTTGACATACATGCACGAAAATCGCTACACATGTCGCAACTTAAAGAAAAGTCTCTTGGTGCCATGGCCGAAACCGAACAGCAAGTCCGCCATTTTGAATTAATCGTGTCAATTTGGCGCAATTTATGCCTTTTCTTCGGCCGTTAATACGGCCCGAACCGTAACGTGCACCCAGGTGTGTTATACATCAAAATGTGTGTCTAGAGCCTGTGACGATGCACATTACTTTTCTCTTTCAAAAGCGTTACCGTGGCGACGATAGACGCCAAGAAACGCGCCCGCCCTTCATCTGGTTGGTCCATATTTTATAGACATGGTTGGGGACGGGACGGGACGGGGGGGGTGGCGTTGTTCATGAGTGCGAGGGCCCATTCATCGCAGCTTTAATTGTTTGTTATTGTATTGTTAATGTTATTACATCATACAGCATGCATGGGGGAAAACAGCCAAACCAGAGAGGCACTACAGGGATGGCTCAAATATTAGACCTCATTTGACACTGTTGACCATGGTATTTTACTAGAGCAAATGGAGAATTGGGTCAGACTTCTGCTAGCTCAGATAATAATAAACAACAATATAACTACGCAAATGACACACAATTTTACATTACAACGTCACCAGGTTAAAATGTCCATACAAGCATAAAGTAGATGCATGGAACAAATAAATGAGTGGATGTGACATAATTTTCTTCAGTTGAACAAAAGCAAAACTGAAGTATTTGTTTTTGGACAAAGAAGAGCATTTAAGAGTCAGCACACAGCTTCAGGTATTACAGCTACAAACCACAGATAAGGCCGGAAATATGGGTGTAGTCATGGACTCAGACCTGAACCTTCAGAGACACATTTCCATCCATGTGTATCTTCAGTGGACTAGATGAATTATAGCCACCTTTATTCTCTTTTTTTTTTTTCATGTTTTCATTCTGTAAAGCACCTTGAAGTGGTTGCTTAAATGTGCTATACAAATAAACTTGCCTCGCCTTGAAGACACATCCAGGTGCTGTGAAGAATTTGGTGATCTTGAAAAAATGAAGTTGCGGTTTGATTTATTTAGTTGAGACTAACTGACCCTGGATCATATTAATTCAAAGAGCTGCTAAAAACATGTAGAAAACTAAATTTAAATTGAACAAAACAAAAGATAGTTAAAGGAACTGTATCTAGAAATTTCCCAAAGCTCAACCCAGTCTCCTTTTTAATCCTCTTGGGGCTTATGCATGCTGCATGCAAGACACCCAATCCGTGGTGCCTGGATACATTGTCAAGTGAGATTTTGGAGACAATTTAATCCCTCCCCAAATCCTGTTTTGTTTGCAGACATGAAACAGTTTGTCCAATAAAACTTCAATCCAGTGGAGATGAAGGGTTTGGGCTAATAAGGTTTTCATCTCTGCGATTTGATCTTTAAATATTTGCTATTAAACACGGCGTGGCATGTACACACTTTCTTCTCATCCTCTATGCTAATTAAACTGCATGCGTGAATGCCTGTTTTTTTCACTCTCAGTTTTATTCCCTGAATTTCTCTTTATCTCCGCTGAGACGGTGGAGGAGCTTTTGGGGAGGGCTGAAAAATAGAAGGATGGTGAAAAAGCTGGAGGTAATGTCATGAGGAGGGTGGGAGAAGGAGGAGACAGAAAAAGAAATTGATTTAGAATTGAGAAAGCTGCAAGTGGATTAGTTCTCATAGAAAAATAAAATTAAATAAATAAGAGCATTTGATTGTGAGGGAGTGAATGGGGGCAAAGGAAACGCTGTGTTGAAGGGTTTATATAGAGTTTATTGTATTGGCATACACTCTCCTCATATTCCTCCAGCAGGTATAGGCGTGTGTGAACATCTCGATGCGTAGCTTAAAACCATGCATCAAGAAGTTCAATCCATAAAAAGGAGGGAAAAAAACAACAGAAAAAAACTGCAAGGGGAAAGTTTATTCACCTGAGAAAAACAAATAGTTTAAGTCCCAGAAATGTGTGCAGATAAATGTGAAGATGCTGAACATCTGCCCTCTGATTGGTGAGTGATGTTGCCATGGATCCCCTAGCAGGCGTGGCTACATTACCAGTGACAGACTAGCAGACAGAGTTAATAAATCATGTATTTTGTGTGTGTGCATGCAAGTGATTGTGTCTCTGTGTGCGTCTGGCGGCTCTGTGTTTCTGCACATCAGGGAGGATTTCACAGAGCTTCAGTCTGCTGAATCCCACAGCAGCCTCCACTGTCTGCTCATCTGACCCACTTTCTCTTTTCTTCCTTTGTTACTTCTTTTATCGTTTCCACTTGCTTGTAGTCCATTTGTCCTGTTTCCTCCTTCAGTCCCGGCTGCCGTCCTCCTGGACTTTTTTTTCCTCCCCCTGTACTATAATATAGTCTTCCCTGGTTTTATTTAAGCCCTCTTATGGGGGAATCTGGTATCGCTTTTATGATTGGTTTGATGTATGTACAGTATGTGAAAAAGTCACCGTTTGTTATGCAATCTTCTTAATGTACTTTTCCTCTGTTCTTGGTTTTTTTCTCATTCGGTTGTTTTACGACATATCCAAATGTTGACCTGCCGTCCAGCTTATCTGTCTTTTCCTGCTGTGTGTAAACTCCCTGATGTGCTTTTATACACTCATCATTATCATCTAAGTCTCATTGTCCATAGATCTGTGTTTCAGTTTTACTTTAAGCTTTTGGTCACATGAAAGAGCTGCCAATAGTTGAAGAAACAGGGACGAGACATTCGGATCCCAACCTGAAAGACCACAGCACCTTAGTCGATGGTGTTATCCATCTCTTCAAAGTGCAGTTGTTTGTTCAAAATCTAATTTTCTTTGACGTTAAGGTGACCCTTTTAAAATGCCGCAAAAGAACTGCCATGATGGGAATGTTTTTCTTGGAAATATTGATGCCACAGATACTGTAGTATTACAGCAAACGACAGGTAAAGGAAATTATTCGACTGCAACTGGAAGATTTTTCTAAAGCGCTTTAAAAAATAATCAGCTCTCTTTTATAATTCTCATACTTATTTGCTGCAGCTTGAATAAGGGAAAGGTTGCGTGCAGCTGTTACTATGACCAAGCCTGTTCCCTGTAAATAAATAAGCTCTCGATTATTATTATTTGATGTTAATATACAGTACTTCATATAAAGTGTCAGCCGTCTGTTCCAAAAGCCCTGAAATGTACGTAAGAGCTTTTAAACACCACAGTTGGTTTATTTATTTAAAGGTTTAGTTATCAGGGACAATGCACATTAATAATACATTTAAACAAATGTAAAATATGCCAGAATTAGCCAAAAAGGCTATTTTGCATCTGCTGTCCCTGGACTGGTGTAAAATAGTCAACCTAAAAGAAAAGTTATTAAGATATTATCTTAATATGCTGAGCCACTCACGAGTTAGAAATGGGATACATGATTCTTGGTTTTTTGGTCCAGATCTGGTCCACTATGCTTTCCCACCTTGAGCACCATACCAGAGTTAGTTAAGTGAATCAGTCTTCACCCTACATGACCCCTGTAGGATCACTACGCACTGATGTAGCGCTGCAACTAACAACCATTTTCGCAGTTAGCTAATCTGTCAGTGACTTTTATGACTAGTACGCTATTTGAGGATTATTGCTGTCGTGCCCTCAGTGTGCTTCGCCATATTGACTGCTGTTTATCACGCCAGCATCACATGGGCAACTGTGAAGCAGAAAAAACATCCGGCGTTCGGCGACGCTGCTCATCTACTCCCCCTCCCCCTCGTGTCCCTTCCCTTACTTCTTCTTCTTCTACTTGAACTTTGATGAACATTTCCCTCTGAGCTGCAAAGAAAGATCTGTTGGCCTATTAATGTGGTTTTAATACGACACGTCGACATTAATAATACTGTCAGCAATTTTTCACCTTTGATTACGACGCCTGATCACTGCAGCGCTACACGAATGCATGAAATGAACCGCGTCAAGCAGCAAAACATGTTTGTTTTAAATAGACGACATCCTGCCGATGTGAAAACATCTGAAGGTGGCGGGTGGTTTCCCGTACGAGACTGAAGCAAACACAAGCACGACCTCTGTAGGTAATAATTACTTCCTTTGAGACGGCGTGGAGCAGCAAAAATACAAAAGCTATAAACAGTCAGCAACCAAAACACACAAAGTAGCCCAAAAAGGTCAAAATAAAAATGTACAATGGAAGATGGAAGTATTTCCAGCAGTTGTTGCATTGTTGGCGCCTTTTGCAATTTTATTCATTCTCTTAACGTTGAGACATAAATTATTTAAATGTAAGACTCAGAATGAGAAACAAGTGACAGGCTTTTCTGTATGGAGAGGCAGTGAAGTGACTGAAGTATGGAAGTAATATGTCCAGATGTCTGTGTGAGTGTAAGAACTCTCCCTGATGCATTTTTAATGAGTTGGAGACGTCACTCTCATTATTTGTGTAATCCTGCAAGCGGCGCATTACAACAGTGGAACCTGCAGAAGATAATGGATGGGACCAGTTTCTGAGAGTCGGTTTATGATGCGGATGCTCGGAGATAACGCACACTGCCTGGCCTTTCCCACTGTGAAAACTGTAATTGCCTCGCTCTCTGACAGTTGCAGTTGGCAAAATCAAGTCACCGACTGTTTTAATATCTTCTGAAGGGCACACTGAAGGAAGGCGATATTAAAACTACTGTATCCTCAAGGTAGCTGTTACCTGAATATCTTTTACAGTTCACTCGATAGATCTTCCTGTTCCTGCTGCCAAGATCTGCTTTAATAGCAGCTATTATTTCAGTTTGCTTACGTTGCCAAGAGATTTTGCAACGTCTGTACACTAAATCCCCAGGTTACTCCCATTATGGTGAAATACATGTATTTTTATTGTATTAAAAAATATGATATATTATGAAAAATCAATATTATCTGTTCCAAGAGCAGCAGAATAAGGAATCAATCATCTTTTGTTATGAAACATGTCATTTGTTTGTAGTTTAAGCATAATTCTGTCAAACTGAGAAATCCACCTCGTTACAAATGTTATTCTCTCCTTTACTTTAGAATATGAAAGAAGAAACTCTGCACATTTACTGCAACCATTCTGCACAGTCTTAAGTGCGTGTAAAACTAAACAGCAGGTAGTAAGTCATCGTTTGTACTTAAACAGATTAAATCTTCCTGAAGCATTTTATGAACGGCTGCACAGTAACGTCCAAACTAATACGTTGTGAAAGAAAACAATTTGTATATAAAGCATTTTCCAGGAGTTTTCCGAACCTTGAAAATGCAACATTAAAATTGTATTGTTTTCAAGGATTTCCAACACCGGGATAAACTGACCTGGAGAACCCGGTCCTGTTCTCAACTGCAAAGTCAAACCTTTAATCGTATCTCTAAACACATTTAAGCACATTTTGGCAGACCAGATAGTTCAAAAGCATTTTTTTAACTACCTTGAGGGTTGTACATAGATTATACATCAGCACCCAGACCTTGAAAAGAATGTGCATTTGTTTAAAAGTATTGTGCTGGTTGATGTTTGCTTTGTTACAATTTTACAGTATTCATTTTAGGAGGTTATTCTCTTTTTTGTTGTCTTGTTTCTCCTCAGGCTGCTTCCATCATGCAGTCACTCTGAGGATTTGATACACTTCAGATCTAATGCTAATGATAGTATAAAGTGAAGCCGTTAATTTCAGTTATTTGCAGTTTTCATCTACATATGAACATAACATAACAGCCCTAATCAAGATATTGATTCTGACGTCTTCACTAAAAGCGACTAAATCCATATATTCTACTTTTTAATCATAGCATGGCAAAGTATAAGCATTTAAATAGCTTTTTAATTTTGGATGTAAGTGAACATAAACATGGTAATCCCACACGCTCTCAAGGAGCATTTTACAAACTGATTGACTGTTTGCACTTGTGATCACAGCTAAGCTCCGTCTATAACAAGCTGCCTACGTTCAAATGAAGGCTCCAGAGTCATTTTTCCAGTTAGGATTGCCTTGTTAGTAATTAACCCAGGCTCTCCGTATTGGTTTTAGGGTGGTATCGGCCCAATTAAAAATCATTCATTCTGATCTTTAGCTGGCCGCTTCCTCACAGCGGCGTCTGTGTATTTCAGACCGGGTGAACAGTCGATGATGCTCATTAGGAAGCAGCACAGGTTTTAAGTCAATACGGTGGGAGCTGAGCTGGTGAGATCAATACGTATCCTCGCCAAAGTTACCTGTAAATTTAAAGAGAAAAATACGTTTTTGGTTTCTTGAATTACTTAAACTCTCTTCTTTAAAAAAAATAAATCTGTCAGCATTGTCAGGCCAACTGGTCGAACACATTTTAAAGTACTTTCATCCATACAGGATTTTTCCCTCATATTTGTCTTGTGTAACAGTACTTTCACCTCAGTTTTGCAGTACTTTACCACATGATTCAACATAGGGCTGGGCGATATATCGAGATTTTAATATATATCGATATATTTTCAAACACGATATGGTACGAGACAATATCGTTTATATCGATTTAAAAATTATTTTTTTTTTTTTTACATTTTTTTTTTTTTAATGATTTTGATATAGCTTATTTTGTGACAAATTGACTTGAATGTTTTATTTGAGATTTGCACAAATGTTTTGTTATTTGCACAACTGTCAACCTCAGTGGAAAAGTCTGCCTGTTACTGTCTACATTGTATTAATTGCACAGTGTATTTTAATTTAATTGTTATGCAGGAAAGGGATATTTGTTTTATTTTATTCAAGAAGCATTTTTATTCTATATTTGCAGGCAGTTTATTTTTATTTCATTTGTTTTATACATGTTGATATTGTGCAGACCTCTGTTAATAAAGGTACCTGTGTGACATTTGGCACGAGGCTTTGTATTAAAACTGACTGTTTTTTTAAGGGTTTGCCTCAGAAAAAAATGAAGCTAACAGAGATGCTATGCTATAATGCTTTGGGGGAAACCCCAATTAAGGCACAGAAAAAATATCGAGATATATATCGAGTATCGCCATTTAGCTAGAAAATATCGAGATATGACTTTTGGTCCATATCGCCCAGCCCTAATTCAACATAATCACTTAATTACATTGAGATCATTTAAGTCAGTTAATCAAACAGACACATTCTCCTTCATTTGTCTGACACACAAATACATCCCTTTCTCATTGCACATATACATGCATTACTTTTGTTGTCTTGATGGGTTTTTACTTCCGTCGTAGGGACCTTATAGCAACTCTTAGAGCGCCATCAATAAATAGGGTTACCTCAGCTGTTTGACTGATCTTAAAATAAGCCTAAAATGTTCGCTTAGTATGGTTGGAAGAGTCCCCCATTTGTCCCTCTCTAGATTATGGAGTATGGTGTCCTCTTGCCAGAAACCAGTTAATCTAATTAACGCTTGTTAACAGCCAGTTTGTGTGTTTAAAGGAGAAATATCAGCCCGAAGCAAATTGACATGGATGCGTACATCCCTCAAGCCGGCATGTGACAGGACAGACGTGGATAGTGGAGAGAAAAGTGATAATGTACTCTACACTTACAGAGTGTTATTGATAGAGTGGGAAATATGGATTGGATGGTAGAAGAGGTGATGGTTTTGCTCAGCACAGTTGATATACTTGTAATGGTGATTATCTGCAGCCTGACATGTCACTGACGGATGAGAGAGAAAGAAGGTGGATTTGGTCCCCTAAGGATTAACGAAGGGAGGATGGATGAACCATTATGAGGAGGAGTGGATGGATGGATGGTTGGGGGGTTTCAATAGTTTTATTGGTTTCTTCATTTTTCTAAAAATGACATACTGTATTTTGTCAGCCTTGATGATGTGCTGTTGCATGCTGCAAGCATTGATGGATGCTGCCGTTTTCATTTTGTCATTTGTGTATGTTAAGGTTTTGGATTACCTCTCTTGTACACCTGTCGAAACACAGATCAGCTGTCGTGTTTCATGTTTCTGGTCAAAATTAATGAAATGTCCTGCGTCCACGTGTTACACGTGGCTTTCAAGCCACACGTGCTCAGTGACAACCAAGCTGGATTTCTTCATATCTTTAGAAATACATGATTCATGGGAATCGCCTTACACAAAAGTAATTCAATTAAATTCAATTCAAAACACTTTATTTGTCCCCGAGGGGCAATTTAAAAGGCATAAGGAGCAGCATTAAAAGACAAAATAGAACATCAACAACATAAAAACATACATACATACATAGGGTGTGCGGTTAAAAATATCCAAGCTACTGCCAGTAAATGTAAATTATATAATAAGTAAATGATAAATTATTATTATTATTAAAACTAGCAACTAAAATAAAATAAAACACAATGTGCAGGGAATCAGGAAAAGGCTTGATGGAATACATGTATGCCATATAATTTGACTAGATCCTAAGGTGGTTTAACTTTAGACTGAAAGTAGGCATATTACACCTTTTTATGTACAATTTGACACAAATTCCAAACATCTTTATGAATAAAATTTAGATTTAATTTAGATTAAATTGTCCTTTATTCCTCCCTCAGTGGGGAAATTCGCTTTGAGCAGCAATTTGGTTTCAATTTGATTTCAAACAAACAAAAGAACATTTAAAGGAGTCCTTCCTCAGCCTTCTCAAACAAATCTGAACAGCCCTGATCATGGTAGCTAGTTATATATAGATAACTTTGGACAGGAACACTACACTCATGACATACCATATGAAAACGAAAACAGTACCTGTCATTAGAGCTGAGAGACAGCTTAGTAGCTGTGTGTGCAACAGCCGCAAAGGCACGTTCGCCTGCAAGCTTACACTCGGTCATTGACACGCTCAGGAGCAGCTGATCTGCCCTGAGAGAGCAGGCGTTTGTGTAAGGATGGAGCAGATCAGATAGTCCAAAATGTACGGGCAGCCAGCGTAATGAGGCTAAGATAGGAGAAATGTGTTCTTGCTTATCTATGCCGGTCAAAAGACATGGAGCAGCATTGTACACCACCTGGAGAGGCACGATGGAGGATCCAGTGACCTCCACATACAGGGCATTAACGTAATCCAGCCAGCCTGTAACATAGGCATGGATTACTATCTCAAAGTACAATTTCAAAAGAATAGGCTTTAATTTGGCCAAGCAGACCTCAAGTGGAAGAAGATTCCCTGATCTGACTGTTAAGTTTCAGCTCAGAGTCCATTTTACGCTTCATATACTGGACCAAGTAACCCAGGTCTACGCAAGGGAAGGAGGAGATCTACCACCAAAAAACTTAAAGCAGCACTATGTAACTTTTCCACCTTAATATAATATTTCCAAAGTCATTGTGATGGTACATCAACTTCCAACAGGTTTAATGACACATCTGTCACGGTCTGAGGGGTCTGTATCGCCTTCACTGGCACTATGTAACTTTGAGGAGCATGGTAGGAACCCTGCCACACTAAAAAACTACAAATCTTTACGGCTTTGACTGCTTTACGGCATACGTCACTTCCCCCTCCTTCCCGATTCGCAGTCGAGACGAAAGCTGGGCGGGACGTGGAGCTCAGAGCTCAGCAGAAGCTGGTATCATGGCCAAAGCAGCGAAAAAAACAAAGAAAATAAAAGTTTTATCAGAGGAGGCAAAAAAAGAAAGCGGGAGAGTAACAAGCTAAATGCCCAGACAAAAAAAAAAAATGCCCGGACAAGAATAAACATTGGCCCGGCGTTCACTCGCTGGTGTGAGATGAAAGACGAGGAGGGATGTCCGACCGATGGGGATTTATGGGGATAAAACGAGACAGAATTTTTATGATACAAATGTAAATGTAGAGTTCTATGTTCAATAAAAATTAGAATGTTTTCACATACAGGGGATTCGTCTTGGGTTCTAGTATTTTTCCTGAGAACTGTAAAATTGTGCAGGGCTGATCTGCAAAATATAAGGAATGGGCATTCAGTTATTCACAGGTTATAAAGTATTTTTTTATTTTGTCAGTAAGTATGTTGGACTACTAATTTATGACGAAGTCCCTCTAAAAAACGTGACAGGAAAAAGGTGCAGAGCGTATGAGTTTGTAGGGCGCATTATCTCGCTGAAACAACTTAATAAAACCAAGTTGAACTTAGTGATTTTCAACATCATCATATTATATTGTTTAGCCAAAAATAGATACATTACCTCTTCGCTATCCATCCTGCAAACGACCACTGAAAACAGAAAAGTAGCTTTAAAAGTCTGTCCCGTCTTCTCTCATTCACTATCAAAACAAATGCACGCGACGGGGACAGGATCTTTCCGGCAGTACGCGCTGGTGCTCATGGGAAACGTAGTGTTCTTTCTGGTAAAGCACTACCGATTTTGTCCAAAGGAGCCGCCAAACTCAACAAAAGCTGAAAGTTACGTTGTGCTGCTTTAACTTCAGACATTTTGTCTTGTAGACACCTGAGCAGAGGTCTTATGGGACATGCATCATTATTTTGGGCTATTTACTCTACAACAGTAAATGTAATGTGATGCTTATGAAGTCCGGGACCAAGTGGAAACAAATAAAGAAAGAAAAAGGCCTAAAGCTAAGCCTTGTGGAACTCCACATAAAAGGGCTGCAGTGGATACTTAGGAAATTCCATCTCTCCAGTAGGACCTGAACTATACGAGTCCTTGCTGCTAGCCCACTTTTCCAAACAAGATTAAAATGTCATGTTCCTCTGTGTCGAGTAAAACAGCACAATCTAAAAGCACAAGAGTAACACCGTCACCAGAGTCAGTAACTAAAAATATATCATTAAAACCTCTTAAAAGAGCTGGCTCAGTGCTGGATAGTGTTTCTAAACCACAGTGGAAACCCTGAAGAGTATTGTGCCCTTCCAGAAAGGCACAATAAACTGGAAACTACTTTTTTTATATATTTGATAGAAAATGCAGTATAGGCCTGAAACAGCCGAAGACTGGAGTCTCGACCTGGTTTTTCAATCAGAGGCTTAACTACAGCATATTTAAAACGTTTAGGGACAGCACTTGAAGACAGATGACTTGATAACTGCAAGAACAGATGTGTCTGATGAAGAATCTGGGGGCTGCAGATGACCAACAATGCCTTCAAAAAAAAAGGATAATGCAAAGTTTCAAGTAATGGGTAAAAGACAGCCGTGCAGGGCACAGAGACCCAGAAACTGTGGGTTTAAAGCCCTGATGGAAGTTAAGTTTACAAAAACATTTAGTTCTCGCAAACAGTCTGTGAGGCATTAAGAACCAAATGAATGGTCTTACACAACACTCAAGGTTTATGATAGGTAGGGAAGAATATCAAAAACATTTTCTCTACGCATTACTAACAATTACCTGAAACCCACACCAGCAGCCACTTTATATTTAATTGATTTATTTAGATTGAAACTCTCAGAATGAATGGATCAAATGACATTGTAGGGTAATGTGTGTCACTATGACAAATGCTTAATGCGTTTTGTTGCACTGGATTAAGGGGGGGGGGGGGGGGGGGGGTATTTTTAATGACAAGCATGCAGTATGCAATGCTACAAAGAAAAAAAAAAAGAATGGCGGTTGACTTCAGAAAGTGAATTGAAGCTGTGGGATGAGAGAGATTCGGCAGGAAGATAATTATAATATAAACTCTCGCTGTGACATCTCAGCTGGAAGTTAATCTGAACCACAAACAGATTTTTTTTCCTTTTTGCCATAGTTTCAGACAAAGGTGCGCCCCCCCCTCTCAAAAAAAAAAAAAAAAAAAAATGGGCATGGTCTGTTATTTTGGGACTTTTTTCAGTCAAGAAGTGATTGACGACATTCAACACAGACGCCTCATTAAATAAAACCAGGACTTGATGAAACTGCGTATAAATAAAGCTTAAGTTGGCCGTTGTTGTGACATCCGTAACGTCCTACGATTAGAAAACTGTCGTGATTGTGCAGCGCAACAGAACTGCACAGTCCAAGATCTGCATGAAACATCCAGGTTTTCAAATTAGTGGCTTTGTTTCAACTTGGCACATGTTTCACACCGGTTGTTTTTTATTTTCTGCCTAAATATAAATATTACACATCATTTTATGAAGTTCCTTTTAGGTCTCCACCAGCTTCATTAGTGTTGACAGTCATGCACGTCAGCTGCAACTTGCTTTGTGTAAAGCTGACATTGAAAAGTGTGGAGGACGGGGAGAAAACAGATGACAAGTGGAGGTAAAGATGGCACAAAAAGAGAAACTGCCTGGTTTGACTGAGTCTGTCTGCTCCAAATTCCTCCTGTCGTCCTTCACTTTTCTTACCCCCATCGTGCTCTCTGTGTCATCTTTGCAAGCAGTGGTAGTCGTTTTGGAAAAAGGTACACATACACACAGAGATGAGCGCACACGCTGTGTCCTAATCAAAGCCAGGCTCTGCACATTGTGTCCCAGTTGAACAGCTATTTTTATCTGCAGTGCTCCAACACAGGGATGGAATAGATCAGATGGGCCGGGCTGACGAATCCGTCAAGACCGGCAGATAAACAGTCACACTGCCAGCACACATACACACACACACACACACACACACACACACACACACACACACACACACACACACACACACACACACACACACACACACACACACACACACACACACACACACACACACACACACACACACACACACACACACACACACACACACACCTACACTGTTTAAGTAAAACAAATGAGCCCAATAATCATGATTATTAGCAAACTCTTACATTGCAGCTTCTTTTTTATTTTCTTAATATACATCTCACACTTGTTAACACATGCAATATAAACACAACATTCGGTACCAGTCTCCTGCCAGTTGATTATACGATATTATTAGTGTTTATAAGTGTTATAGCTGTTTTTCATGGTTTGTTTACCATTTAAATACTTTACATCCTTACTTTCACATACAGCCAACCATCCTATCCCCATCAGCACGGTTGTTATCTTCAACCCAATACATTCATGAAGTAGGATAAGCCACATACAGGACTGTCTCAGAAAATTAGAATATTGTGATAAAGTTCTTTATTTTCTGTAATGCAATTAAAAAAACTAAAATGTCATACATTCTGGATTCATTACAAATCAACTGAAATATTGCAAGCCTTTTATTATTTTAATATTGCTGATTGTGGCTTACAGTTTAAGATTAAGATTCCCAGAATATTCTAATTTTTTGAGATAGGATGCCATGATCAGCAATATTAAAATAATAAAAGGCTTGCAATATTTCAGTTGATTTGTAATGAATCCAGAATGTATGACATTTTTGTTTTTTGTAATTGCATTACAGAAAATCACAATATTCTAATTTTCTGAGACAGTCCTGTATGTAGTTGTATGTAACTAACTTTCTTTAAGAGCATAGCTTTTAAGATTTGAGAGTAGGCTTGCTTGTTTTAAGGTGCAGATGTTTAAAACAATCCCTTCTTTTTCAAAATAGTAGAAGAAGCATTAAAATCCGAGCATTAAAAAAACAGAGTCCTGCTTTCCAGCTGAAAAAGTACAGTCTTGATAAAGACAGTAATATACTGCCATAGCCGCAACTGCTGCTTCATCGTCGTGTGAGAAATCCAGTTGGCAGCGTTCCAGTTTGTGGCTCGTTAGTTTGGGATTCAAGTGTTTTTTTCCTTGGACCCAATTAGTTTCCCCCCCTTGCTTCGTCTCTGTCCAGCTACCTTGCTGCAATATTTGAGTGCTTTTATGCCCACAGCTCTGCACAAACTGGAAATGATCACAAACAGCAGCATGTTTTATACATTCAAACAAAACCAAGATGATAAATTATTTATCCTCCACACAGTAAATGTCAGTGCTTGTACAGTAATAGCTCTTGCTGCAGCTGTTCGCTGTCAGATTCACTTGGAGGAGCATCTATGACTGCATTAAACAGCTATAAACCTGCTGTATGACTAATGATGATGAAATGGAAGTAACTATCGGCTGCTAACAGTAGGTTGCTGTTATTTGATGTTTGACAGGATAAAACCAGAATTAGTCACCGAAAAACTGTCTTTGTGCTGAAGCCAAACCAGGTGGGATAATGCAGTAGTGTTGTTAGCTGATGAAGTAAATTAGTGCTTTTGGGGTTTAATAGCCAAAAACAAAATTAAAAAAAATACTTTATCTGATATCAGTGTTTGCACTTTTATTAGTGCATATGTCCTACTAAATCAATAATTTCTCTCTCTAACAGCCCCTTGTTTACTCTTCCCTCAGCTGTAACTGTAGTTGTCCGCTACTAAACCCCTTAGTCCTCCCTACATGCCGTGCCTTTGATTCTCATCTGCTGTACAATATTTACTAAATGAAAAGTTTTTTTGTTCTTTTTTTGCTTCATACTTGACACCATGTATTGTGTAGCTTAGGCTGTATAGTAGGCGGGCATTAATAAGCTCTGCCTTTTTCAGTCAAATTGGAAAATTAGTCTCTTCCTTGTTGCCTTGAAAGGTATATATGACTGAAATAAACTAAAACTAACTAACTAAATAACTTAAAGTCCACCCAACCTCCATTCCATCCATCCATTATCTTACCCGCTTTATCCCTTGCGGGGTCACGGGGGTCTGCTGGAGCCTATCCCAGCTCATTTTAGGTGAGAGGCAGGGGGTACACCCTGGACAGGTCACCAGTCCATCACAGGGCCACATATAGACACACAAACCATGCTCACAATCACACTCACGCTCACACCTACGGGCAATTTTAGAATCATCAATTAACCTAATATGCATGTTTTTGGACTGTGGGAGGAAGCCGGAGTACCCGGAGAAAACCCACGCAAGCACGGGGAGAACATGCAAACTCCACCCAACCTCATTTGCTCAAATAAGTCAAATGATTGAACCGTGCATTAAGGGAACTTTCATTTTATAGATGGTTGTGTAATTCACTCCTTTGCTATTTGACAATTAGACATAAGTTTGATTTAAATGAGTTAAATTAAGTAAGTGGAAATATATATTGGTGTTTAAATCATTGAATGTAATGAAGAAAAGATTAAAGAAAAAAATCTGTTGACAACTTGTCAATTACTTGTAAGAAATGAGTATCATTGAAGTGAGACAAGCGCGTTGAATCTATTTGGATGTATTTAGTTTTCCATCAACTGAGCTGATGATGTCACATGTAATATCTGCAGGAAACACGGATGGAGCTCTCTCTTTGTTATTTACTCACATTTCTGCAGGATCTCTTTCTACTTGTCTCTTAATCTGTTTTTTTCGTTTGTTTTTGACTGCCTATCGGACTGGTTCCAGCCACTCACATGCCGTCTCCTCTCCGTCTCTTCCTCTCTCATACACTGCCAACCTAAAACAGTAACACGTCCTTCTACAACCACAGATTCTCTTTGAACATCCATATGTCCCCAACATTGGCATGCATTCCCAATTATTCATCTTACATCTCTGTCCTCTATGCAGACATGAATGCTCTTACAGTATATATCACTGGCAGGACCATGTGGTATTGATTGGAGGCGCCGGAGGCTCCGCTGGAGCTTGTGTCGTAGCAGAAGATTACTCTTCCATGTGGTTTATCGGCATAAAAACAAGATGTATTTTTGGGGAATCAAATTATTATAATAAAAAAATACTTACTTTTAAGGGATATTACTTAGACAACACACCATTTTTGTCACAGAGGTGCAGGACAACAATCCAAATGGTGTATATTTCATGTTTATTTTAATATTAATGTGCTTTTATTGTCTGAGTGGAAGTGTGGTTGCTTTTTATGTTTTGATGAGCTGCTGGACAGTTGAATTTCTCTTGGGGATGAATAAAGTTTTTATCTATCTATCTATCTATCTATCTATCTATCTATCTATCTAAAGTTGTTTTGGCTCACTAGAATGTCCATGTTATCCACTATGGCTTCTTGCCGTCTACTTAACGCACTGTGTTCTTTATAAACACA